>NW_027459140.1:0-137201 GCF_050624435.1 Tenrec ecaudatus | reverse complement strand
GATTAGAACAAAGAGTCAAGAAAAGAAATGGAGGAACCAATTGGTTTGAAAAGCTACTTAATTGGTCAGCCTGGCTAACTACCCTATGAACGGCCCTAGCCGGCCCCTAATCCTCCTCCTGCTAAGCCTCACATTTGGCCCAGTAATAACCAATAAGCTAGTGGCATTCCTTACACAGAAAGTACAAGCCACAAAACTCTTAGTGCTGAGCCCACCATACACTGGGCTGGCTACCAAAGATTCAATGATTTGAACTTGGCTAAGAACAGGAGAGTATATAGCAGCTCTGGGCAAAGCTTAAGTAGCCTTGACAAGAGAAGTCATTTTGAGCTTTCAGAAGCCATTATGAATAGTAAATAAACTAGCTATGAACTGCCAATGAACTAGCTGATACTGGGGAGTTAGGCTGTGCAGACGTAGCCCAAGGGAACGTACAGAAGGAAAAGGCTGTTCAGAAGGCTTGCGAGAACGACCAGAGCAGTTTTGGTTCAACTAAGAATGGCTAACCACAATACCCCGCTTCTGAGCTCTGCCTGCTTGCACACCTGCACATTGCAAAAGTATAAAAACCTTTGGAAAATTAGACTGGGGGGCCGCTCAGTCTCCCCTCAAGAGAGCTGATGGTCTGGTCCCTGCGCAGGAAATGAAACTTGTTCTGCTGAACTTTCCGGCAGTCTGGGCGGTTTGCTGTCTGGGAATGGAGTGTAGCTACAACAGACACAGGTGGTGCCATTCTGCCTGTGAGTGGAGTCACGTGGCTGGGAAAATGGAGGCCCCAGGTTGTGGCCTAGCCGAAAGCCAGCCTGGAGCCGGCCACCCAGCCAGAGTCCTGCCCAAACCAACAGGGTGGACGCAGGCGCCCCCAGGCCTGCTGCTTGCCGGAGCCGCGGCACAACACTGTTTCCCAGTCTTGGCACAACAGACTCCATTTTGAGTCCTGCACCTCCATCTTAGCTCTCAAGGCTGACCCCTAACCGACCTCCCCTCCCCAGCTCAACCCCAAATTCCTGGAACCAGCTCGTCACAAAGCCAGAATGTTTTCTGAAGATATGGTCACTCCACGCGTCCCTGACATATAGGTAAGATTAACGACCTTCTCCCTTCTGAAGCACCTGTGTGCGCAGATCCTCCCCAGCTTTGATCCTCCCCAGCTGTGCCTGCCAGCAGTGGGCATAAAAACGCTGCCAGGATTTTTTCCCCCTGCGCGGCTTCAATAGCTCAATACCCTGAGTTGCTGAACCTGCCCGCAAGCTTCTCAATAAAGCCTGCTTCTAAAACTTCGTTAATTGCATCTTTGATTCTGTTTTCACGTCCAAATAAACCTTATACACTGAGCCTCGAGAAGGCTTTTGGAGTCAAAATCCTCCCAGCCTCCAGGCAGCAGCGTCCCAGCCCCCTCACAAATGCAGCCCGGGAAGGCAGGCGAGTTCCTGGGAAAGCAGGCACGTCAAGTCCCGCACACCAGCAAGAAACGGCGCAGAGACGGACACCAGCAAGAAACGGCGCAAAGACGGACACCAGCAAGAAACGGCGCAAAGACGGACACCGTGAATTCAACCCAACAATTCTCCCGAGGGTGGTGAGGTAAAAGGAGCCCAGAGGGGCACCCAATCCGTGAGACCAACATGGGAGGGCCCACTCCTGGGGCCGGCTTACCTCATAGCTCCAAATCACACAGCACCGCTTCTGTTCGACCTCTCCGGGGACAGGTGTGCCTCAGTCCATGGCTCCACGCGAGAAACAGCTCACAGCGAGGCCTGGTTTGGGATCCCCGTGAGTTTTATGAGCGGTTAGGGAGGCGTGGTCGATGACGTGGGTCAACCCCATTGGCTGAATTGTTGAATTGAATTCACCTGGCCTAGGTGAGCCAATGCAGGTACAGCCCCACCCAGGCATAGCTCCCCCTCCTGGCTGGAAACCTGAACTGCTGAGCATGCAGTGAGCCACTGCTTCATGAGCCGGTAGCTCGGACCTCTGAGCATGTGTAATAGGCCTGCCAGTCCCTATGCTAGCTCCCTAACAGGTTTTCCAGCCAAAGGTCTGCCTTCTGGAGCTGTTCTACAGAAAGCATTTAGTTCCTGACCCCTATGCATTCGGGGTAATGGATGCCCTCGCTTCCATGCTTGCTTCTATTTCATTCTGGAATGGTCCTTGTTTCACAGGTCGGCGAGGTCAGGAATTCTGGGCTGGTTGGCTACCAAGCACAAAATAAATAGCCAACAGATTGAAATCTCAACCCCTATATTGGTTTATTATCGACCACACAAACTTGTCTTCTGGAACTTCCCTCCTAAATTTCTGAACCCTTGAACTCCTTGACACATGTACTTGGAAAGCAAGGATTCCAAACTCTGATCACCATATCTGACTGCTCCCCCAGTCCCTCTGCACTGTCAACCAGCAAAGTCGGGCCTCTCCATTTCTCAGAAGCTGCAGATTGTTACGTGACATCACCCTGTGTTTAAATGTTAGTGATTATGCCATTTAAAAAACAAATGTGTGAGCCAACTGGGGGCAAACAAGACTCGTTTCAAACACCAGCTCTGTCTCCTCTAAGGGCCCGTGTACAACTGCGACAACACAACAGTGGGTCCTGCTGGGTCTCCATTAGCATCTGGGAGGAAGGTTATTTATTACAGGGAATCCTACCTTTGTCCCTTGGTGTTAATTGCAGACTCACTTGGTGATGGATTGTATCTGACACGCACCACGTTTGCCGCAGCAAACACCAACACTTTGTCAAACTCCGTTTGGTATTGCTCCATCCCTCCATTATTCTCCCTAAAGACAAAAATAATTAACACATTCATATAAAAGCACAGGATGAGGATAGCTTTAATTTATGCATCTAGTTCAGGGTCATCCCTCTTATCAAGATATGACAATCTAATGAGGCTTAATTAAAAGTAGCAGTGAAGCAATTTAGGAAACTGAGGGATTGTCACGAGTCCTGGTTGTGACAGCATGTTCTGTGCACCATGGAAGATAACAGATTTGTCTTCTGTGGTATCTCATATCCATCATCCCCAAACTACCTGCTCTTAGGGGTAGAGAGAGCGAGCTTGTCTTTGAAAAAAGTGCCTGGCTTTGGTAGCTGCTCACAGGATGGCAGGTGTAATGTATTATGAGAACTTAACAAGGCTCTGAGAAGATGGCTATTGGAAGGTCTGGCTGGAGGGCAAGGTCATGGCCCTGAAGGATTCAGGATCCAGAAGTCAAGTCAGAACTGGATGCCAGAGACTTTCTCAATCCAGCCCTCTTTGCCCCTCCCCTAAGGCCAATACATTTCTAAGGGTTATGGATTCTACTTCAGAATCTTTCTCAAACCCAGGGCCCTCTTCACCATTATTGTCTAGACCTGGTCACCTCTTGCCTTATAAATACAAATATGGGTTTATTGTAAGTCTGGGTCTGTTAGGTTTCTCGGGTGGGAAATGTCTCGGTCCTTGGCTACACACTGGAAAGAAATTCACACCAAAGCCTGGGTGGTAATCCGAGTGGGTTTATATACATGAGAGAAGAAGGTTCCGGCGTTACACTAAACTGAACACGGGCACCCTCATGACACTGCACACTCAGCCCTGCTGAGTGGAAGGCAGAGAAGCAGCTGAAGGGAAGGGGCAGTGGTCTCCAGATTCCAGCCTTGTAAGGGCTTTCAGCTGGGAGGCATCAATTAAGCTCTCCTGGCTTGGGCTTAGCCCGCATTGGCTTCCAACCTCCTGTAGGGGGCCCCCTAAGCATGGAGAGGAACAACCCCTTGTCTTGCTACCTAACCGGTCTACATTCCTGCATGGCTACATTGAGATGGAACTAGCCCCTTTAGACAGCCTGAGGGGTTCACCAGGAGACACGGGCCCCAGTGTTCCCTGTGACCACCTTAAACCTTAAACTACTGTTGGAGTTTATATTACCTGTGTGGGTCTGTGGGCATGGGACGTTTCCATGCCAGAGACCTGAAGTTACACAAATAGGCATCCAGAACAGAACTCATACAGGCTCTAATAAGATGCTCGGATGCTTCTCGCTAGGATGAGAATTTAACGAAGTGTGTGAGCAGTTCAGATCTTGTAAGGGAGAACAGGTCAGTAGGGTATCCAGAGAAGAGAGCAAAGGTCAGGGGAAAGGGAGGGGGCCCACAGACATCTGTGCTCTGTGTTTGGCCACAAGACAAGAAACCGGGTCTCCTTGCAAAAGAAAGCAGAACAGCAAGTCCCTCAGAACTACGACATTTTTAAACATGACCTACACAACACTCGGCTCTGGGAGGCGCCTTGGAAAACCATAAAAGCCCCAAAAGAGGGGCAAGGAGGAAGCCCAAGTCTTTGATTTTCCCTGCTGTGCTTTCAGTGTTGAAATGTCTGTGCACGGAGCCTTTGAAATTTCAGAATCAGAGAGTGGATTCACAAGCCAAGCTCCTGCTTTTTTCTTCAATGCATTTTGGCCAAGCTTCTCCTTGGTGAGACATGTAACAGAAATTCTGGACTTAGGAGCCACTTGGTCCTTGGACACTAGGAGATTTCAGTGGAATCTGAAACAGGGCTCTAACCACCAGCTGGACTGGCCTAGGAAGCCCAAGTATTCATTCTCCCAAACACCAACCTCCCGTTGCTCTTCATCTGCCTGCACCTTGTTCAGCTTTAGTTGTCCGTGGAAGCGTTTGGCACCCATCTGATGCTTTGGAACCCAGAAAGGAGGAAAGGTAAAACTGGGATTCAAATGAAACAGACTTAAGCAGGACCATAGCCAAGATGTGCCCAGGGCTCCTCGCAGCATTTGTCACCTTCATTTCCCTCTTCGGACTCAGACGTGGCAAGGTTCAGAAACAAGCTTTACCAGAAAGAACAGCTGTGAACCCAGCCTGCTTCCAAGTGAGAAAAAGCCCTTTACACATGAGTTCCTGAGGTCAGCCCAGCCCTGTGCGTCCCCACCCCTCCCAGAGTCCCTGGCTCTCTGGCGAAGCATTAAAGCAAGTGGAAGCAGAGATTTGCTCAGAATAAAAATATCGTTTTTCACAATAGCACGGCACGTTCTGGATGGCAATCACGGCTGCACAAACCATATCCATCCTCCAGCCATAATGTTGGCGCCTCAGTGACCATGCACATACATTGTGTGGCGAGACTCAGAGCCTGTTCCATTTGTGGTCAATTGTTTCCTCCCTCTCCATACTTTGCACTTAGGAGACATGCTCTCTGGAAGTGGTTGAGGCTTGTCACCAATAATCATCTCCTACACCTTCCTTTACAGTCACTAATTTGATGTGTTCACTCAAAGAAATGCCAATAATATGAGGTTTCAGAGGAGAGCTCCTAGAGCTCCCCCAGACAACAAGGAGGCCGAGTGTCACCGTCATTATCCTGAGCTGGGAGGGGGCACTAGTGTTCTGGAAGCTGGGGATCCGTCACTGCCTGCCCACCGCACAGACAGAGCAGGTGCTGGTTATAATTGCTTCTAGACGTCCTGCCATGCTGAGTTGAAAGTCAAACCCGTAAACGCTGCCCGACTACAATAACACTGGAGTACACAGACATTTCTGCATCATTGCTGGGTGAAAATATACTGAGTGGAGTTGGATGAGATGGCAGCAAGTGCCTAAGGAGGGGATGCTGTGGGAATACCAACAAGATGACTGTCAGTCGCCGTTTCCTCCTCTCGTCTGCTTTTCCCCCCCTTTCTTTCAGGCCCAAAAGACATGACAAATATGTAAGCAAACAAATTTGTTCATTTTTAGAGGAGTCTCCCACCCCACCCCACCCCCATCCAACTCTGGCCTCCTTTGAGCAAGCCAGTAGAACTTTTTTTTTTTTTTTTAAACCTGGCTTCTGCTATGGCAATTTCCGGAGTTGCTATGTGGCTGTGTTTAAAAGTCGCCTTTGGGATCCAGAGCACAATCCTTGTCACAAAGGCATTCTCCCAGTCCCAAATAGCAATGCGACCTCCTTTCAGAAGGTTGTTCTTGTTTCTGTAGACCCAGAAAGGAGTTCAAGCTGTTGATCTTGACCGTGGTTGTCGAGTCAGCCTCTCATGGACACCTCATGGGAAGCAGAGCAAACTATGACAGTCTGTGCTATCACCAGGGCTGGGAAGGGAAGCCAACCGTGGAGGGCCATAGGTCGATGTGTGGATGGAGATAATCAGGTCTTTCGTCCTTATTCTATTTCAGTCTGGAAACATCCCTGAAGCCTGCTCAGTGTCATAGCAACACACAAACCTTCACTGACAGTCTGGGGCACATTGGCTGCAAATCGAACCCGGGTCTTCCCGGTGAAAGACGATGAGAGATCTACCACTGAAGCACCGTGGCCCTCACCTCAAACCAGGGCAGTCATTTCCCACAGATCTACCAGAGTTCAAACCAGACCACAATGCGTGATGACTGAGATTGCCACCAGAATCTGATACTGATGCAGAAAAAAACCTAACTACCATTTTATTGACTCCCACTCATACCGGCCCAATAGGACAAAGAACTGCCCCTTTGGGGTTTTGAGACTTTAAATCCTTACAGTAGCGGTTCTCAACCTGTGGGTCGCGACCCCTCTGGGGATCAAATAACCCTTTCACAGGGGTCAACCATTTCATAACAATAGCAAAATTACAGTTATGAAGTAGCAATGAAAATAATTTTATGGTTGCAGGTGACCACAACATGAACTGTATTAAAGGGTGGGGGCATTATGAAGGTTGAGAACCACTGCCTTACAGAAATAGACAACCTCATATTTCTCCCACGGACGGGCTAGTCAGTTCAAACCCCCGACCTTGCGATTAGCAGCTTAATGCACAGTCCACTACACCACCTGGGCTCCTAATGCTATAATAAGAGATACTATTGTTAGATCTCTCCTGGGAGAGATATACCTCAGGCCTTGGCTTCGCGCGAGAAAGAATTCAATTCGAAGCCTGGATTGTGATCCAAGTGGGTTTTTTGAGAGAAGAAGTTTCAGGTTTACACAGGCACCTCGGGGCCCCTCACGGGGCACAGCCTACCTAGAAGCTGCTGGAGAGAAAGTCACTCAGTGGGCTCCGGGATCCTGCCTTTTTTTCTTTTTAAAAAAATCGTTTTATTAGGGGCTCATACAACTCTTATCACAATCCATATATACATCAATTGTGTAAAGCACATTTGTACATTCATTGCCCTCATTATTCTCAAAACATTTGCTCTCCACTTAAGCCCCTGGCATCAAGTCCTCATTTCTCCCCTCCCTCCCCGCTCCCCCATCCCTCAAGCAACCTTGATAATTTGTGAGTGGTGATACTGAGAGGATTGTGGGAGGGTGGATTGGAAAGAGGGAACTGATTACAAGTATCTACATGTGACCTCCTCTCTGGGGGACGGACAACAGAAAAGTGGGTGAAGGGAGACATCGGAGCGGTCAAGATCCTGCCTTTTCAATTCCTCCATAGGGAGGCATGGTTGACGGTCATGGTCAACCCCAATGGCTGGATTGAATTCACCTGGCCCAGATGGGCCAATCCAGGTGTAATGCCCACCTAGGTGTACCACCCCTTCCTGGCCGGAAGTTTGAACCTGAGCATATGTAATGGATGACCCAGTCCCTATGCTAAACCACCTAATAGTATTTGCAAGATGCCAAGCACCGTTCTAAGCTTTTTGTGTATAGTAATTCAATTATTCCACTTAACAAGCCTATGTGTGGACTCTATTTGGCCTCCTTTTACAGATGAAAAATCAGTGGCACAGAATGATAAAGTCATGAGCCTAGGACCACACAGTGAGGAAGTGGGAAGGAGAGATTTGGACCCAGGCTGCAGAGCCCATGCCTTGGGTGCCTACAGCTGCCATGTAGGACACAGAAAAGCATGGAGCAGACTCGGCGTAAGATATTAGGGAGTTGGGAGGACTGTAGCATGAATGTATGTGCTATGACTTCATGAGAGTAGCTGCTACTCAGATCCAGAAGAGAATACAAGCCTTTTGCAAAAATTATTTTTCCAAGAGAGGGTGGAAAACTGCATCTTGTGCGAAATCCCCCCAACCTGCACATGTGCATAGCTATTTCAGAAGGTTCCAAACAATGTGTGCTGTGCGGCAAACCAAACTGAGCTCAGGGGGAGCTGGTCTGTGGGTTATGTTAGCCAGAAAGTGAGCAGTTTGAACTCACCAGCCACCACTCCAAGGGAGAAAGAGGAGGCTTTCTGCTCCCATGGACTTACAGCCTTCGAAGTGGCAGGGAGCATTTCCATGCGTCCTATGATTAGGATCTCAGAGGGTGAGGGTGGAGTTGGTTGAGACCTGTCTTCAGGGCATTTCCCAGAAGGGCTTCCTGCAGTGGCTCTGCCTTCAGGAATGTCTGATGACCTTGAGGGCAGCAAAGTCCTAAACACACTCGGGCAGTGGTTCTCAACCTTCCTAATACAGGTCCTCTTGTTGTGGTGATGCCCCCCTCCCCCAACCATTAAATGATTTTCTTGCTACTTCATCACTGTAATTTTGCTACAGTTATGAATTGGGTGAGCCCTGTGAAAGGGTCATATGACTCCCAAAGGGGTCGCAACCCACAGGTTGAGAACCACTGCACTAAGGGTTCCCCTCCCAGGCAGCCCTACCAGTGTCTGGTGTGCATAGTTCTGTGAGGTGAGAGAAATGGACTTAGTGTCTGCTTCTGGTGACAGTTGATGTGGGTGGGCTTTCTCCCTATGTCAAATCCCTCTCAAGCCATTTGTCACCACAACAGAGGGAGCCATGCACTAAAAAGCAAGAAGAGGATGCAGCACAGCAGGACAGCAAGCAGAACAAAGATTGAATAAGCACAATTCACTTCAATCATGAATCGGGTGCCCTTGAGATGTGAGGAAGACCCCAGTCTAGTGACATTAGATCAGGTTTAGGGATTGAGTGAAGCGACCCCTCTTGGCTCCCCTCAGCCCCTATTTTGCTTTCCCATTGATCCTGACCCTTGCATCGTGATTGGTCCTTATTCCAGCATGATGGTTGGTTTCATAACCACGGCATATGGGAATGTGTTAGTCGATAGGTTATACAGGCACAGCCTCTGGAATGGGTAAGTGAGGAGGCGATTTGGGCTCGCTCATGCAGACCTCTAGTTGTCCTTGACATGACTGGTAGAATGGATCATGTGAAGTGATTTGAGATCGGCGTTGAGATCTGATAGGTCATGCAGACTTCTAGCTGATCCTGGCAGTACCCTATTTTAAGGAAACAGAATGTTTGGCGTTTAAGTCGTATTTGAGCTTAAATTTTGAGCAATAGGCTGTGGCTCACAGTGAGAGTCTATGTGGAGACCCTACATCCATTTTGAGGGGCCACAGATTCAGCCACCATTGAGTTCTTTCCTACTCTGACTGGCAGTGGAAAGCTTGTCCCTCAGGCAGTGTGCTTGCGTCCACTCCCCGGGCCACACTCCACGATATACGGTAGTGTGCACATCCCAATGAAGGTCCCGCTCATGCTCTCACAGGCCCTCCTGAAACTCCAGGAATTGATCTGTCTTCAGTCACAATTTTGTGACAAAGTTGTTTGTTTTCTATGTCTTATTTAAGTTTTCAGGAGCCCAGGTGGTAATGCTGGATAGTGTTGGACTATTAAGAGCAAGGTCGCTGGTTCAAAGCCACTAGTCATTCCACAGGAGAAAGATGAGGTTATTGCTTCCTGTAAAGGTAGCAACTTCAGGATCCCTACACAGAGTCACTATGAGTCAGAGTCAGCAGGACAGAATGGGTGTCATTTTATTTAAGTCACTGTGGCTGTGGGTCCTTCCAACACCATTGTGGCCTCATGCGGATGCTCTCCTTCATCCAGAACAGCAGTTTGTGCCTTTTTCTTGTGTAAAACTTAGCAAAGGAGTTCCTAATAAAATATAATTGGATTGGGAGTCTTTTTCCCCTAAAAACAAAGTAAATACAAAAATAGAAATGAGACTATGGTGGTAATAACAAGTTGGAGAGTTGAGAGAGCTGAACTCTCAATCCTGATAGAAAACCATTGTGACTGAGCACCTGCTCAAGGTCATCCACAGCCTATGAGGTTGAGCCTATGTGTTGGGGAGTAATTGTGTACATAAAGTTAACCATTTCTCTTTCTAAAGATTCTGTCTAAAGCTTACATTAAATAATAAGCTTTCCCCTGGGCTAGGTAAAGTTCAGGGAGTTTAACCCCCTAGTATCCACCCCCTCTCAGCATTCATCATGTTAGGCCAGAGGAGGCAAATCACACCCACTACCCAGAGAGCACTGCTTCCAAAAGCACATTGCCTGTGCCGGGGAAGAGGGGAGGTACCCGGACCAGAAATGCTGACAGAGTGGAACCAGAGAGCTCAGCCCCCAGCTTCCCGAGGGAGCAGCTGTGATGGTTCACTTCTGGATGAATATGTTTAAGCAAAGGCCAAGGGCATGACTTGGGCAGCACGAAAAGCAGATGTGCAGAGGTTGTTCACTGCATTCCAGAAGTTCACACACTCTCCTGAGGCTCCTTGGCTCAATGGCAGGAAGTCATTGGTGGCTTCCACCTTCAATCCCAAAAGGTCACTGCCGTCCAGTGGATTCCAACCACAGTGACCCTATATGGAGTTTTCAAGACTGTAAATTTTCATGGGAGCCAGCAGTCTCATTGTCCCCCTTGGGACAGCGAGCTAGCAGCCCGTTTTGCCACCAGGGCTCCTTCCTCTCAAATTCTGGATCCAGTCCCTCCGAATATCCTGCCCTGCCCTTGTCTAGGCTTCTTAAATGCGTTCCACGCTGCTTATGTTAGTCTGGGTGCATTCGAGAAACAAATCCACAGAAACACGTATGTATAAGAGAGTTGTATATAAAGGGTGAGTGCACATCAAGAAAACATGCTCACATGTGCTTATGCACCCGCTTTGTCTTCAGCGATCATGTTGGTGTAGGCTGGTGTGCTTTTTCCATGTGGACTTTGTTGTTTCTTAGCTACATGGCCCCCTGTTTGTCTTCCAGCCTTTAAGACCCCAGACGCTATATGCTTTGATAGCCGGGCACCATGGTGCTTAACTACTACACCACCAGGGTTCATTAGCATGTGACTTATCTCCTGTCATTCACACTAGATGCTCAAAATGGCAGAAGACCAGGTTTCTCCTGTGTGGCCACACCAGGTACTGACAGAACCAAGAACAGAGACACAGTTATATATCTTGACTATCATTTGCATATTATATGCCAGGAATCCCTAGGAAGTGTCTTGGAATTGTTCTACTCTGGTTCAAATTTCACACACCCTCCCAGTTTCCATACTGACTCTGCCAAACCCCTAGTAACTGATTTGCACCTCCTATCAACTTGGAGAAAACACCCTAGGCCAGATATAGAAGTGGACATACTTGGTACCCAGAAAAACTGTTCAGTGTTTTGAGGGCGGCTCAGCAAACAAAATGGGCACAGTGATTAAGCATTCAGCTGCTAACACAACGCTCAACTCTGTAGTGGTTCTGCAAGAGAAGGATATGGTAGTTGACCCCCCAAAAGAGTTACAAACTTGGAAACCCTACGGGTATTTGTATAGGGTCGCTATGTGTTCCAATTGAGATGATTGTCATAGGTTGGGTTTGGTTCAACCCGTCTTACTGAGGAGACTCCTTCTTTACATGCGATCAGTTACTTTAGAGGAAAAAGACATGCCTGTCCCAGAACAATCCAAGGACTGGTAAAGGCAACACCCACAAAGACACTCCCTCTGCCTGCCTAACTCTAAAATGCTGCCCATAAAACACTCTGCCTGGTAATATCTGGGCAGCACACTGGGGAGGTGCAGCAAATGTGTGTTGAATGTATGAGGCCTTTCATAGTTTGGTTGCACGATCAGGGTGTCTGTCATAAAGCCCATCTCTTTGACTCCACCTCTCAGCAGAGATGAACACAAGCTTCCCGTTTTTTTCTCGGCAATGTCCTTGTCAAATAAAAGTTCCTTGTAGATCAGTAACTTGCCACAGAGCAAAAGATATGGGAAGAGGCTCATCTTTCTCCTGGCTATGAAACAGAATGGCAAGCCCCTCCCTTCAACACACACACACACACGCACGCACACACACACACGCGTCCACGCACACCCCTGCCTTACAACTACATTCGGTTGATTAGCAAACAAAGCTCTACAACCCAACTATGTGTTTTTCTTCTCCAGAGGAATGACGGACTTATATACCCTGCATTGTCTTTTTTTAATGGAATTGCCCCAGTTCTCCTCACCTTTCCTTAGATAGTGCAGTGAACTATTAGATGACTGCAGGTATTGAAAACTAGTATTGATTTCCGGTTTGTGTCACCTTTGGCTTTTAGCACCCTCCACTTCTCTAGTAAGCTTTCCATTGCTTTGGGGAAATTTTCTCTCTCTGAATTTATTATGTGAGGGTGGTAGTGTAATAATCAATGTGCCTATGGAGGACTATCCTTCATGACCTAAACTCATTAAGGGGCAGTGCCTGATGGAGCATCAGGTTGGAGGAAGGCCTATTAACAACCTGCATTATACAGATGACACAATTTTGCTGAAAATGAGAAGGACTTGATTCACTTGCTGATGAAGATGAAGGATTGATTAAAGCCTTCAGTTTGGATTATGACTCAATGTAAAGAAAGCCCAGACCCTCACAACTGGACCTATTGATAACATCATGATCAATGGAGGAAAGATCGAAATTGTCAAGGATTTTGTCTTGCTTGAATCCACAATCAATTCTCATGGAAGCAGCAGAGAAGAGAACAAATGACACATTTCACTAGTCAAATCTGCTACACGAGACCTCTTTAAAGTGTTGAAAAGCAAGAGATTACTTTGAGGACTGGGGCGGGTTGACCCAGGCCATGGTATTTTCAACTGTCTCATATTCATGTGAAAGTTGAACACTGAATAAGGAAGACCAAAGAAGAATAGATATATTTGATTAGTAGTGATGTAAAAGAGTAATGAATGTACCATGGACTGCCAAAAGAACAAACCCATCTAACTTGGATGAAGTACAGCCAGAATGTTCCTCAGGGCAAGGATAATGAGACTTCGCCTTAACTTTGACATGTTGTCCGGAGAGATCAGTCCCTGGAGCAGGACATCGTGTTCTGGAAAGTAGAGGGGCAATGAAAAAGAGGAAAGCCCTCAACAAATGGGATTGACACAGTGGCTGCAACAATGGGCTCAAACTTAAGAACAACTGTGAGAATGGTACAGGACCGGGCAGTGTATGATTATGTTGTATGTATGGTCACAATGAATCCAAACCCTCACTATGACACTGAACAACAACAACAACAACAACCTGACTGAATCCTCTAGGAGGACTCTTGAATGTGAGAAAAATGGAACGAAGCCAGAGGAAGGATTGGAGGATGTCTTAAGTTTCTGTCTTAATCTCCTTAACCAAAAATTATCCAACAAGTCAGTAGCCTTAAAACACTTTTCCCCCTGCTTTGGAGCTTACAGGTTCAAATTTGGGGTGCGACTCTAGGTCAGGGTCCTTCTTTGTGGATAGCAGAAAGTTCCTTGGCATTCCTCGCTATCTTTCTCCCCGTACTGTGTGTTACTGGGTCTATCCTGGCCTTTAACTCAGAAGTGTTTAGGTTTAGGCTCAAGCCTATTCTCATATGGCCTCATTTTTTAAAACATTTTATTAGGGACTCATACAACTCTTATAACAATCCATACATATACATATATCAATTGTATAAAGCACATCTGTACATTCTTTGCCTTAATCATTTTCTTTTTTTTACATTTTATTAGGGGCTCATACAACTCTTATCACAATCCATACATATACATACATCAATTATATAAAGCACATCCGCACATTCCCTGCCCCAATCATTCTCAAAGCATTTGCTCTCCACTTATGCACTTTGCATCAGGTCCTCTTTTTTTTCCACTCCCTCCCCGCTCCCCCCTCCCTCATGTACCCTTGGTAATTTATACATTGTTATTTTGTCATATCTTGCTCTATCCCGAGTCTCCCTTCCCCCCCTTCCCTGCTGTCCATCTCCCAGGGAGGAGGTCACATGTGGATCCTCGTAATCAGTTCCCCCTTTCCAACCCACTCACCCTCCACTCTCCCAGCATCGCCCCTCACACCTTTGGTCCTGAAGGTATCATCCACCCTGGATTCCCAGTGCCTCCAGCCCCCATATGCACCAGTGTACAACCTCTGCCCTATCCAGCCCTGCAAGGTAGAATTTGGATCATGGTAGTTGGGGGGAGGAAGCATACAGGATCTGGGGGAAAGCTGTGTTCTTCATCGGTACTACCTCGCACCCTGACTGACCCATCTCCTCTTCTAAACCCCTCTATGAAGGGATCTCCAGTGGCCATACGGCCTCATTTATATTACAAAAGAACTCCCTTCTTTTCAAACAGGATCATGTCGACCAAGGTTCAAATTTCTCACATATTTTGAAGGGGCTACAGATCAATCCATAATGGTTCTTTTGGGTAGCTGTAACAAATGGCTACCAATCGAGTGACTTAAACAGCAGGCATTTGTTCTCTCACTTTTCTGAAGGACAAAGGGTTAAAATTAAGGTGTGGGCAAGATTCATTCCTTCTGAGAGCTCTGAAGGAGAATCAAAGTAGCCTCTCTCTGCTTCTGGTCACTGCTGCTAATCCTTGATATTTCTTGGCTTATAGATGCACTGATCCAATCTCTGCCAGTGTCTTCACACGGGGTCTCTGTGTGCCCACTCCCCTTCTTATAAGAACACACCAATCAGTGCATGTAGTATCCATCTGAAATCTAAACCCAGAAAGATGGAGCTCTTGAAATACTTATCTAAGCACATCTGCCAAGACCTCCTCTCCAAGTAAGGCCATAGCCTCAGGTCCCATGTGAACATGAATGGGTGTGTGTGAATGTGATTTAATGTACTACAGAGGGCACGCTTTGGCCTCAGGAGGAGTGTTTTGCCATTACCTGCTTCACAGCCCTGAGATTGCCCAGGCATTTGCCACATTTTCTTGTCTTCCCAACATTTATCCACCATTAGGCCTTTTTCCCTAAGTTAGTCAAGCGTCAGTTTCTGTCACTTGTGATCATGACCCTCCCTCCCGCCCAGCTCACAAATTTAAAGTGACACAGGCAGTTTCTTTAATGGGCACTATGTTATCCTGACTAGCAAGCATTGCTAAGGAGGGAGGATGAATCAGGGAGAACCCGCTTGCTTCATCTATCTTCGGGGCAGTCCACAGAGGATTGATCCCTGAGCCACTAACGAATTTTGCAACTGTCACAGAACAATGCAAATAAGTAAGATCCACATCTGCTGAACACCATCATGAGGTCAAACTGTGTGTAAATCAATGCCTGTTTCAAAGAGTGAGTAAATCCTAAGGTAAGGAGTGACAGGGCTTTGTTGGCATAAACCCAGCAAGGCATTATGGGTCGGATATTAATGAACTCATGCTCCTGGGCCTCACAGAGCCCCAGCTCAACTGCTTCAGCTTGTTGACAAACTGAACTCAGGGTACCCGGAGAGAGCACTACCATTTTGATGAACAAGGTTGGTTGGGGATGATGCTTCCTAACTTGCATTTTAATATAAATTTGATGATTCATCTGAGCAATGTGGAAAGAGCATTCAGATAAAAGAGAGGGACAAACATCAAGTGACCAGAGGATGAAACTTCTATCTAATCTGTGCCCACTGGAATTGCTTCTTGGGAAGGTATATTTTGGGGGTGTGGGGTTGTTCCCCTACCCTGCTCCAAGCTTTCCTCCTCATGCCCACCCCCACCCCAGCATACATCCTACTGGGAGAATGTCTCTGAATAATGAAGTTTTAATAAATGAAGCTTTAATGAGCCTGATAGTCTGCCTAAGACCCCTTCAAACTGTAGTCTTTCATTTGTATTCTTCCATCCTTTCTGAAGAAATGAACCTGATGGCAGGTAGTATGTTTCCTTTCCAGGATGAGCTGATAGAGCCTCTCGCTGCTGCAGTGTGAGGTGAAACATTAAAAGGCCCTCTGTGGCCATGAGACATGCCCACTCTCCAAGAGACACTGGGCAGGTTTTCTGAAGCTCCTCAGAATTGACTAGTGGCCCTGGTCCACCCATCTCAACCAACCCAGTCTTCATTTGCACTGCATGCCCTCTCTGAGCTCCAACTGCATGCTTCATTTGAGGATGACAAAGCCTCTATTGTCTGAGAAGATGCGCAGACATATGAACTAATCAATGCTCCCCCTGTCCCCGGGGAGTGTGAAATTCTCCCATCATGACCCACCAGCTTCCCTGGAAATTCCTGTCTTAACTCAGGCACTTAATATCAATGGTGTCTCTGCTTCCTTTCTTCTTGCACACCCCCCAGGCATTAACTGTCATCCTTCCTCTCCCTAAAATATACTTTGAATCTATTCACTTCATGCCATCCCTACTGCCCCAAGGTGTGTCTTGCATTGACTATGAAACTAGATTCTGTATCCATTTTCCAGTGCTGTCAAAACAAAGCATCGTAAATCAGGTGGCTTTTAAGAACAGTCCACCACCTGTCTATCAGTTCGTGGTGCAGTGGTAGCTAGAGTGCTGCTGTGAAATTGGAAGCTGTGCCACCGATATGACAAACCCCAGAAGGGTCAGCAATGATGGGCAGGCTTCAGTGGAACCTCGAGCCCTGTGGTGCTCAACCTTCCTTTAATACAATTCCTCATGTTGTGGTGACCCCCAACCATAAAATCATTTTCCTTGCTACTTCATAACTGTAATGTTGCTACTGCCATGAATCGGGTGACTCGTGTTAAAAGGTCGCTGGACCCCAAAAGGGGTCACAACCCACAGATTGAGAACCACTGCTCTAGCCTAAGGCAGACTAGGAAGAAAGACCTGGTGATCTACTTCCAAATATTAACAAATGAAAGCCTTATGGGTCACAACAAAATATGGTCCTATAGAGTGCTGGAAGATGAGCCACTGACCTGCACACAACAGCTACAAAAATAGACTCAAACACACCAACAAAGGCCTGCTGAACTCCAAAGCCCTAACAAACCCACTGCCCTCAAGTCCATGCCAACTCATAGCGGCCCTATAGGACAGGGGCGAACTGTGTATTAGTCTGGGTATGCTAGAGGAAAATCGAGGGAGACTCATGTGTATGAGAGAGAGTTGGTGGTTTTTAAAAATCATTTCCCTATTATTTAATCATTATATTAGGGATTTATACAACTCTTATCACAATCCATCCATCCATCCATTATAAAGCACATTTATACATTCATTGCCCTCATCATTGTCAAAACATTTGCTCTCCACATAAGCCCCTGGCACGTGCTCCTCATTTTTCTCCTCCCTCCCCACTCCCCCCTCCTTATGAACCCTTGATAATTTTATTGGGGGCTCATACAACTCTTATCACAGTCATTCCATCCATCCATCCATCCATCCATCCACCCATTGTGTGTCAAGTACATTTGTACATGTGTTGCCCTCATCCTTCTCAAAACATTTGCTTTCTACTTGAGCCCTTCGTATCAGCTCCTCATTTCCCCACTTCCATCCTCCTCCCCCTCCCTCATAATTCCTTGGTAATATATAAATTATTTTGTCATATCTTACACGTCAAACATCTCACTTCCCTCACTTTTCTGTTGTCCGTCCCCCAGGGCAGAGATTTTATGTAGATCCTTGTAATCGATTCACCCTTTCTACCCCACCTTCCCTCCACCCTCCTGGTATTGCCACTCTCACCACTGGTCCTGAAGGGATCATCTGTCATGGATTCCCTGTGTTTCCAGCTCCTGTCTGTACCAGAGTACATGTTCTGGTCTAATTCTACCTTATAAATCCAGAGAGAGAGTTTTATATCAAACAGTAATTGTACATTAAGCAAACATCCCAGCCCAGTGCACATCAAATCCATAAGTCTGATATTAGCCCATATGTCTGATACCAATCTATAAATTCCTTTTCAGACCCATAAAACATGTGCAGTGATGCTGAATGCAGGATAATCACAGGCCAATGGGTGGAAAGTCTTGTGGATCCAGTGGCATTGTAAGCATCTCAGTGCTGGCTGCGATCTCTCTGAGGCTTCTTTGGCTTCAGAGGTCTGGTCGCATCCATTTGGCTTGCCTTCTGCAATGTCTCCCAAGGAGTAGCAGAGAGAGAGAGAGAGAGAGAGAGAGAGAGGTGTCTTCCACCTCCAAGGAGGAAGTACCAGATTTCTCAGAGTTCTCAGGAGAAGGCTATGCCCACATAAAAATCTCACTGACTATCTCCAGATTGGCAGCCTAGACTCCACGCCTACACTCCTAATCCTTAACTTGACACAAGATTAGGTGACTACCACAGGCTCCTAATCCATAACAAGCCCATTTATTTTTTCCCTGCATACCGACACCAATCCAATACCCAAAGCTTTACACAATGGGTGGAGATCTACTTCTAAAACATGAATATAGAAAAATCGCTTTTGCTTGAAGGCTCTCAAGGAAATGCTCACTGAAAACTCCATTCCTATTATCTCACCTCCCCCAAATTAGTCTTCTTCTGGGCTTTCAGTCACACCAAGATCTCTCCTGCCCCAAGGCCTTTACATGCACTGTCACCTCTTCCAAGCCCTGAAGTGCCAAGTTCAAAGTTCCAGTTAATCTCCCTGATCCTGAATTTTAAGAACGGTGTGTGTGGGAGGGAAGGGGTTGGGCTGTTTGTTGAACTGCTGGGTTTTGGAGCCATTTGTCATGCAACCTCATTTTGTCAATGACTGGTTAATTAATGCAGCATTCATTTGCCCTTCTTCCACTCACAGCACATGGCTTGTATCTTTGGGATCACTCTTCCACCATGCTCCATCTCCATGCTTCTGCTGGCATTGACCCAATCTGCCAGCTCCAGGCCTGGCTAGTCAGGGCATGACTTTCCTCTGTCCAAAGGGACTGGGTCAGACTCAGTATGAGACTCATGCTAGGTTAATGATATCTAACCCTAAAAAATGCCCCAGAAACAATTTCCCCATTGCCAATGAGTCCATTTTGAATCATAGAAGGTCCCTGTGGGGTTTCTCAGACTGTAAATATTTATGTGAGCAGAAAGTTCCATATTTTTCCCTATGAGGTAGCTGGTAGGGTAGCACTGCCAACCTTGCAGTTAGCAATCCAATGCTTACCTGATAGTACCACCAATGATTAGAAAGGAAAAGAGCCTCTCTCTAATAGAATTCCTGAGCTTCTAGATAAAACTACAGCTGTCATCAGGAAGCCTGCGTGAAACTCAAAAGGAAACAGCTCTGAAAGGAAAAGGTTCAAACTCTGATGGTATCAACTGAGTGCCAGAACCCAGCTATTCCTGATGCTCTGTCTCCAGACTTACAAATTCCATAAACCTACCCATTAATTCCTTCTCCTGCTCCTTCCCTTCTCACGCCCCAAGGTACTTTGACTTAGCTTTGAAGGCACTCACAACTTCACGGGTTCTGCCTTGCACAGGTGTCTGCTTGCTTCCAGTTCAGTCCTGACATTGTCCCTATCTTTAGCCATGTTAGGCTTGCGTCCTAGAGCTTTCCTTTGCTTGTCTCCCTATTGCTCTTGTCCTATGAAGTCTGTGGCTTTATCTTTAAGTCTAAGTCCTGCCCTTTCGCTTTCGTAGAAATCTGTCTCTGTATCTTGGCTCATGGCAGGTTGTGTCCTTCAAAGATGACTGTCCTAACGTTGCACATCGCACATTCTCTTGTTACAAGATGAGTTTGTGTTCATTTTTCCAGAAACAGGGCCTGCTTTCCCTCTTCCTTGCATCTTGGCAGGCCTTTGACTATGGCAGAAGTGTTGCTCTGTGACTTCCACCTGGTCGTATTGGGTTGTTCACCATTGGGACCCTATCAGGATGTTGCAAGGAAGACCAAGCCAAATGAAAATGTCACATATAGGGTTCTTCTTGAGCTCCAACCAATAGAAGTATCAGTCGTGTGAGGGAGTGAGTCTTAAGAGAGCTGCAGCGTCTGTCCTTTGAGCTACCCCAGCTAATGCTTGATGAAGCCAAAACTAGTGTCCTCACTGAGCTCTGCCCAGATTGCAGATTTGTGAGCAAAATTGATATTATCATTACTTTAAGATGTTATTTGTGGGGATACTTTCTGTTAGCAGCAGATTATCAGAATACTGCCTAATCAGACTGCATTGCCAGTTTTACTCTCTCTCTCTCCATATATAGATATAGATATCCTCCACTCATCTGTCAGTTGGTTGTACTATAATGGTTTGTGTATTGTTATGGTGCTGGAAGCTCTGTTCCCAGAATTTCAAATACCAGCAGGATTGCCCATGGTGGACAGGTTTCAGTGAAGCTTCTAGACTAAGACAGACAAGGAAGAGGGGCCTGCTAGTCCACTTCCAAAAATTACTGAAAGAAAACCTTATGGATCACAAGAGAACACTGACTGACTAATGTGTTTTGGACACACTATCAGTGGACAATTGCTAGAGGAAGACATCATATTTGATGAAATAGAGGGACATGGAAGATCCTTATTGAGGCAGATTGACCTAATCGCTGCAACAATGGACTTCAACATTCAGGAATGTGTGACAATGGTGCAAGATCAGACAGCACTCCATTCCATTTCATATAAGGTCTCCATGGATCACAGTAGACTTGATGGCACTCTCTATATGTTTGTCTTCAGTGACTTCCCAGAGGGCTGCTCTGCCTGGCAGCCTCTATTCTTCATGCTTCCAAATGGGGAGCACAACAGGTCCATAGTCACTGATATTCCCCTCAATCCCCAGGTCAAGTAAGGAGGCATGAAACTAACTATGTTGTTCTCTTTGCCTTGTCTCTCTTCCTTTTCCCCTCCTCCAACAGGGCTAGAGGGGGTAAATACTTACCTTGCAGTCTAGAAGAGAATTTCTTCCACACCAAAATCTTCTCCTTCCTCAAAAGGCACATACATGCTTTTCTCCCTGTTTTGAATTAAAATGGCAGATGGGATGGTAGGAAAGAAAATGAACTAGTCTAACAGAATGGCCAAACAGATTTACCTTCCACATAAGAATGCAAATAACTCCTCAATCTTGTTATAGAGTCATGATATGATGAGCTCCATCAAAGCAGAGTAGAACACCACGGAGGTCAGACCAGAAAGACCATATTGAGTTGATTTTGTATGAGAGATTCTAGTTGCTAATTATACTTTTCATAACAGACAGATGGCAGGTATAGAAGCCCAGACTTAAAATGTCTTTATCTAATTGCCTGCCTAAATATATATTTGCAATATGGTCCTCAAAGGGAATACTTTCTTTACCTTAAATTCCATTTCTTTGTCCCCTTTCTTATGTAATTTTATTGAAGTATCATTGATGTACAATAAACCATAGTGTGTTTTGCTCTTTGAGGTTTTTAAAAAGAATCATTTTATTGGGGGCTCCTACAACTCTTATCACAATCTATACATACATCCACTGCGTACATTTGTTGCCATCATCATTCTCAAAACATTTGCTTTCTACTTGAGCCCTTGGTAGTAGCTCCTCATTTCCCCTCCTTCCCCCTTCCCCTCCCTCATGGACCCTTGATAATTTATAAATTATTATTCTGTCCTATCTTACACTGTCCGACATCTACCTTCACCCACTTTTTTGTTGTCCCTCCCTCATGGAGGAGGTTATATGTAGATCCTTGTAATCAGATCCCTCTTTCTACCCCACCTTTCCTCCATCCTCCTGTTATTGCTACTCTCAGCACTGGTCCTGAAGGGGTCATCTGTCCTGGTTTCCCTGTGTTTCCAGTTCCTATATGGACCAGTGTATATTCTCTGGTCTAGCCAGGTTTGTAAGGTAGAATTGGGATCATGATAGTGGGCGCGGTAGCATTTAGGAATGAGAGGAAAGTTATATGTTTCATCGTTGCTACACTGCATCCTGACTGGCTCATCTCCTCCCAGCGACCCTTCTGTAAGGGGTTGTCCAGTTGCCTACAGATAGATCTTGGATCCCCTAACTGTACCCCCCCTCATTCACAATGATATGATTTTTTTGTTCTTTGATGCCTGATACCTGATCCCTTCTACATCTTGTGATCACACAGGCTGGTGTGCTTCTTTCATGTGCGCTTTATTGCTTCTGAGTTAGATGGCCACTTGTGAACCTTCTAGTCTTTAAAACCCTAGACTCTTTATCTTTTGATAGCTAGGCTCCATAAGCTTTCTTCACCACATTTGTTTATACACCCACTTTTTGTCTTGAGTGATTGTGTCGGGAAGGTGACCATTATGGAATACCAGTTCCTTAAATTCCATATCTATAGGCTTAAGTCTTACCCACAGGAAACCTATTTTTATTTTATCCCTGGAACAAAATCTTGCAATAATTTTCTCTTTTTGGGCAAGTCCATCCTCAATCACTTATCCTTTAACATTTACAAGAATTTATCTGTAACCAACCCCATTTACATAGTCTCATTCATGCTATTTCCACAATAATTGCTAATAACCCTATTTTTTAGAATTGGCAGAAAGCATCAGCATCAATATCCCATTGCCACTGGGTTGATTTCAACTCAGTGGTACCCTATAGGACAGAATAGTATTGCCTCATAGGTTTCCAAGGCTGAAAAAAAATCTCTTTATTGTGAGTTGGGTGAAGGTTTACAGAATACATCTGTTTTCCATTTGACAGTTCACACATATTTTGCTTCATGATATTGACTGCAATCTGCTCAACGTAATATCACTTATCGCACTTCCTCCTTGTATTTCCTGTTTCCATTCCCCCTTCTTTCCTGAGCCTTCTGAACTTTATCTTTGAATAAATTATATCCTTTTGATTCAAAGAGTTGATTAGTGTTACTTTTTACCTTATAAATCTACCTATTGTTTGGCTGAAGATTGAGCCAAGGGAGTGAGTTCAGTTCCAGATCTGAAGGTGCCTAAGGACAACAGTCTTGTGGGTTCCAAGAATCTCTCTCTGAGCAATACCACTGAAAATTTAAAATAAGTTTAAACTTTGTTGCTCATATTTCTCCTATTCTATCCCAAAATTCCAAAGCAAACTCATTATCATTGTGTTGAAGCTGACTCATAGAGACCCTACAAGATAGAACAGAACTTCACCCTTTGATTTTCCAAGGCTTAAATCTTTACCAGAGCAGACAAACTCCTATTTCTCACATGGACCAACTGATAGGTTAGAACCACTTTCCTTGTGGTTAGGAGATCAATGAGGAGTCCACTCTGCCATTAGAGCTCGTTAAGAATGCGATCCAGCATCCCCTAATGCTATCCCTCTCAGATCAGTTGGTAGTGGTAATCAATGTAAATCTTAAGGGGGTCAGACTGCCACTTCGTAACTCTTCCTTGGGGAAGATGGTGGGTTTGAACTGCTGATTGATTAGCCCTTAAGTGCTTAATTACTGCCTCATCAGGGTTCTCCTTAACATCAAAACAGTGGACACTTATTGGTTTATCTTACTGGTCTCTGTTCCCTAAAAATTGCACTTCATCCACAGGGTTTTCTTCTACAACACACAGCTGCTAGTGTTTTTGGTTTGTTTTTCCACATGACTTCACCTTCCTGGTCAAAGCTGATTTGTCCAGGGCTAAACACACAATGAAAACATAGCCATATTTGCACACTACAAAATTTGAAGTGAGACAGCAAGCTATTTGTTGAGTTTTTTGAATGACTGAAGTCTAAAAGGAAGTGTTATGATACAGGAAACAGTGAGTTTTGATGTCCAGGATCTATGCTGGGGACCCAGTTGGCACTCCGAATGACTATTCAAAGTGATGGTATGAATTCTCCTCTTCCATGACCTACACATATAATAGCTATAACCACTAAGTCCATGATTTGACAAATGTCTTGTGTGATTGAGTTTGGGTTCCCCATAGGATTAGATCCTGAGACAAAGGTTTTAATTAAGCCATTTTCTGGGGAGATATCAATAAGGAAATGGGAAATAGAAAAGAGAAAGAAGGCAGCCAATGAAAAGTACATTATCAAACAATTTAAAATTGTGAGCAACTGGAGGTTAATCTTACTGGAGACACTGTAGAAAATCCACTAGTTATTCTGCCCAGAATGTGAGGGAGTGTGGCTATTTGTCCAACAACTCCTATGGGTCATTGGTTAAGGGTTACTCCAGGAAGCAAGAATTAACTCCACAACCTCCTAAGCCATGCATGCTCAGGTACAGTGGTCTACAGAAACTAGAGAAAGCAAGAAGAGAGATGTGCTGGCCATTCGGAATTAGGCTAGCATGCCAAGTTGTCAGACATGTCAGGTTCTTGAACTATCATAACTTGAAAGTCATCATGATCCTGTGAGATATACCACTGGTATTTCAAACACAAGCATAGTTACCCGTGGTGGAAAATTTTCAGAAAAGCTTACAAGCTAAATAGACTAGAAAGAATAACCTGCCAATCTACATCTGAAAAAAATAGTGGTGTTTGTGGAGCACATTGATAGCAGTGGAATATTGTTTCATATAGTGCAGGATGATGAACCCCTCAAGTTGGAAGACACTCAAAATATAATTGGGGAAGAGCTGTCTCCTCAAAGTAGAGTTGACCTTAGTGATATAAAGTTTTCAGGACCTATATTTGTTGATGTGGCAATGACTCAAAATGAGAAGAAACAGCAGTACTGCAATAACCACTAACAAGAAGATGGGATGCATGAAATATGGATCTAGAAAAATTGGAAGCCATGAAAAAATGGAACACATAAAGATCAAACACTCTAGGTGTTATTGAACTGAAATAGACTGGTATTGGCCATTTTGAATGTCACAATAATATGGTTTACATACCAGAGTAACAAATTTGAAAGGAATGGATGACTTTCATGTTAAAAATGAGAATGTTTCAACATCGATTCCAATGTTCACCATTGTTAGGTGTAGGATATATTACACCTACAAGGATGAATAATTAATAAAGCTATTATTCAAATTTACACACCAACCACTAATGCTAACAATAAAGCCATTGAGGATTTTTACCAACCTTTTCAGTCTGAAATTGATGAAACATGCAATCAAGATTACTGATGACTTGAATGCAAAAATTGGAAACTAAGGAGGAGGATCACTAGTTAGAAAATATGGCCATGGGGATGGAAGCCACATGGGAGATCTCATGATAGAATTTTCCAAAAAGGATGGCTTATTGATTGAAGATTTATTTTTCAGGGATGTAAACAGTAACCATAGACATGGATCATGTATATTCGATAGAAATACACAGGAATTAAATCAACTATATCTGTTGAAATAAACTACTATACATACTCGAGTATAACCCAAGGCAACTAATTTTACCCCCCAAAGCTGGGGTGCTTTTTCAGCATAAAAAATGTGCTGAAAAAACCTCGGCTTATACTCAAGTATTTACGGTATAAAGAAGTTCAATATCATCAGTCACGAGACTGGAGACGAACTGTGGAACAAACCATCAATGGCAAATTCAACTCGAATTCCAACAAAATTAAAACAAGTCCCCAAGAGTCAAAGTATGAATTTGAGTATATCTCATCTAAATTAGAGGATACTTCAAGAAGAAAGTTGACACATTGAACACAAATCACCTGAGATGATACGAGTTCTGCAATAATATCAAGAACATCATAAATAAAGAAATTCAAAGATAATTAAAAAGATAGAAACTAAAGAAAAGACAAAACGGATGTCACCTTGAATGTGGAGTAGCTGAAGCCAATGAAAGAAATGATGAAGTACGAAAAAGAGAGAGAGAAATATAGAAATAATTGATGAAGTAAAGACGCTGAATAAAGAAGCTGAACATAAAATTTCAAAGGGGAATTAAAAAAGATGGAATAAAGAATTATATGAAAAGGTGCAAAGACCTGGAATTAGGACAGCAAAAATTAAAAGCATGTGCATTTCACTAGCTGAAAAAATGGAAGAGAAATTCAAAATACAGAATTACACAGATAGCATCAAAAGAAGATGAAAGGGATTCACTGACCACATGAAGCCCAGGCTCCACAGCGCTGAGTCCATAAGACCAAGATAGCATAGGGTTCTCACTGCAGATTGCTCTGAGAGTGCTCACAGTAGTAGGCCCTGGATCAACTGGGGAAAATGTAGAACTCAAAATAAGAAGACTAACCTTAGGATATGATAGGCACTAGTGGAATTCCCATTTGACACCTGACCTCACCTCCATGGCTCAACTTTCAGCCCCCAAATAGGAGACCTATACTGTCAACGATGTACAATTCAGAGCCCAGCATTTGTCAGGGAGTTACTCAGAAGGCAGGAAGGCATGGGAACGAAAGACCAATGGAAACGGCAAACAAAGGGAGGGAATAGGAAAAGTAGTATTGCATTGTAGGTATTGCAATCAATATCATAAAACATTGCATGAATTGTAAAGAAAATCAATTTACTCTGTAGATTTTCCCTCACATCACAATCAAAACAGTGTAAAAAGAAAATAAGTCATATGACCGAGTACACTGGTAGATCTTGCTGAAGACCAATTTCCAGTGTTAAAAGATGTCACTTTGAGGAATAAGGCACAGCTGAGCCCTAGTGGTATAGTGGTTACAAACATAATGCGTCAGAACCAACCAAGTTGGGTTGCTCAACACAAGATCAGCAGTTCTGCTCCCATACAAAGTTCCAGTATTGGAAACCCACAGGGATATCTCTCCCCTGTCCTATAGAGTTGCTAAGGGTTGGAATCAACTTGATGGCAGTGAACTGGATGTAAGCCAGGCTGACTAGAGACACAAATCAAGTGACACTCATATATGTGCAATAAATAGTTTTTAATCAAGAAGTCATTATAGTATTTCTATTTCAAGGAAATAGCCCAGGCCAGTCCAACTCAAGTCCATAAGTCCAACACTAGCCCATAAGTTCCTTTCCAACTTACGCAGTTACATGCAATGATGCAGAATGCAGGGATGTCAAAGGCCAGTGATTGCAATGTCGTGTGGACCCAAGGTCGATGGAAGCATGGCAAGACTCTGGCAGCTCTCAACGTGGGCAGGAAGCAGTCAGGTGAATGCAAAAAGAAGGGGAGGTTCCCAGGGCCCTCCTTATGAGAAGGCCATGGTCACAATGAGGCACCATCAGGCTATGGTGTGATTGACAGATTGGATACCAACCTTACACTTTTACATATCTTCAAACTGACATAAAATTATATACCTATCATACTATGGCATTTTCAATCACCTCATATGTACTTGAAAATGGACAATAATTATGAAAGGTAAAATAAAAGTTGATGTCTTTGAATTATGATGCTGGTGAAGAATATTGAATATTCCATGGACTTTCAGAAGAAGGAACAAATCTTTCTTGGCGGAAGTAGAGCCAGAATGCTTCCTAGACGTGAGAATGGCAAGACTTCATATCACATACTTTGGACATGTTAACAGCTGAGCATAGTCCCTAGAGAAGGATATCATACTTGGTAAAGTGGAGTGGTGAAAAAAAGAAGAAGGTCCTCAATGGGATGAATTGGCATACTGGCTGCAAAAATGGTCTCCAACATTAACTGTGAGGAAACAGGCTGTGGGTGCTATGAGTTAGAGCCAAATTAACAGTGTCTAACAATGAAAACTCCCCTCCCGCGCCCCATCTGTCAATTTGCTGCACTGTGGTAGCTTGTGCTTTGCTGTGATGCTGGGAGTTAGTCCACTAGTACTTCAAATACCAGGCAGGATCACCCACGGTGAACAGATTTCAACACAGCTTCCAGACTAAGAACTGACAGGACGACAAAACAATCAGTCCATTTCTGAGGGATTCACCATTGAAAACTTTATGCATAGCAGTAAAATATTGTCTGATATAATGCCAGAAAATGAGTCCCTCAGATTGCAAAACAATCAAAATATCACCGAGAAAGAGAGCTTCCTCAAAGTAGAGTCCACCTTAATGATAACTCAAAACCTCACAACAGGAGCTGTAGATAACATCATAATAAATGGAGAAAATATTGAAGTTATCAAGGATTTCGTCTTGCTTAGATTCACAGCTAATGCTCATGGAAACAACAATCAAAAAAACCAAATAACATATTGCATTAGGCAAATCTACTGCACATAACCACTTTAAAGTACTGAAGATCAAGAATTTCACTTAGGATTAAGTTGCGCCTGGCCCAAGGCATGGCATTTTCTGCCACACCTTATGCATGTGAAATTTGAACATTGAATGAGAACGACTGAAGGAGAACTGGTGCATTTGAAT
This sequence comes from Tenrec ecaudatus, assembly GCF_050624435.1. Classification (NCBI taxonomy): domain Eukaryota; kingdom Metazoa; phylum Chordata; class Mammalia; order Afrosoricida; family Tenrecidae; genus Tenrec; species Tenrec ecaudatus. The sequence goes on along the minus strand of NW_027459140.1, from coordinate 109,054 downwards.
TAAGGTACTGACAAAAAAATACTGAAAGTACCATGGGTGGAGAGAAGAACAAACAAATCTGTCTGAGAAGAAGTGCAGCTAAATGTTCCTTGGCAGATAGGATGGCGAGACTTCATCTCATGTACTTTGCAGATGTTATCAGGACAGACCAGTCCCTGGAGGACATCATACACATTACAGTGGAGGGGTTGCAAAAAGAGGAAGACACCCGATCAAATGGATCGAGACAATTCCTACAACAATGGACTCAAACATAACAAAATTTTTGAGTATGGGGCAGGACCAGGCAATGTTTCATTCTGTTGTGTAGGCATTATTATGAGACAGAACTGACTTGAAGGCATCTAGCAACAAAGTGTACTAAAGCTTCTTCTGGCACCTTCATTTGCTAATGGATTATAATTCAAAATGAGAAAAATCATTGCAACCATTCATTAATAATCAGAACATGAAACGTGCAAAATAAGAATCTAGGAAAATTGGAAATCATAAAAAAACGGAATCTGACCTACAAAGATCAATATCCTAGGCATTGGTGAGTTGAAATAGTCCCTTTGAATCTTAAAATGATAAGAATGACTATGCTGACAATGACAAATTCAAAAGAATGTCTCTTTCATCCTCAAAAAGAGCATTTTCAGATCTATCTTGAAGTGCAATGCTGCCTGTGACAGAATAATATTTATCTTCATACACAAGGAAGGCCGGTTAATAGAACCATTATTCAAATTTTCTCACAAACCACTAAAGCCAATGAAGAATTGTACCAACTTCTTTAGTCTGAAATTGACCACACATGTACTGAAAATGCATTAATAATTGCTGACAATTGGAATGCACACATGGAAACAAAAAGGAAGGAAGAGTAATTAGAAACTATGGCTTTGGGGATCAAAAAGAAGCTGAAGACTGCATGAAAGAATTCTGCAAGAGCAATAACTTCCTCATTGCAAACACCTTTATTCAACAACAGGAGCGGCATATATACATGTGGAATACACAGGAATGGAACTGATTAAATCTGTGGGAAGACAGGATAGAGAAGCTCAATATCATTGAGACAAAACAAGACCGGGGGCCAACTATGTAAAAGACTATCAATTACTAATATGCAAGTTCAAATCAAACCTGAAGAAAATTAAAATAAGAACGCAAAAGAGCCCAAATACAGTCTATATTATATCTGTGGTCGGCTGGGGTTTCTAGAGAAACAAACCAGTGATACTGATACATGTAGAAGAAGGAAATTTATATCAATAAGAATTTTACATTAAGAAGTCCACACAACAAGAAACCCCAGTCCAACTCCAGCCCATAAATCAGATGCAAACTAGAGGCCCTTCCAGACTCCTGAAGCTGTTGGAGGAATAGCCCAAGAAACAGGAAAACCACAGGTTGGTGGAAGCAGAGTTGGGAGAATCCAATGTCAACAGGCAGTTGGCAGGCCACAGACAGCTCTTAGGGTCAGCAGGTCTCATGGTGATTGCCATCCCAAGAAGCCAGACGTAGGGTCCAGGGTCATTTCATCAGGAAGAAAAAGAGTGAGCCCATTCTCCACAGTCTACTTATAGCTATGAAATAGGTCATACCCCCAAGGAGAGTGTGAGCTGCACCTTCTGAAGATCCTGGTCAAGCTAAATTGACACGAAACCTTACTATCACAATATCTCACCTGAATTTAGAGCCTATCTCAAGAATGGTTCGCACATATTGAACATTAATGATCAGCTACCAGAAGACTTGTGAAATAGCATAAAGGTCATCAATCTTTTTTTTTGTCATGTAAACTGTGGCAATTTATTTATTTATCATAAATCATTTTATTGGGGGCTCCTCAAAAAGATCATTAATAATACAGGAAAGAAAGAAAATACTACAGTGGATATCAGAGGAGACTGGGAAACTTGTTCTTGAACCTAAAGCAGTTAAAGCAAATGGAAGAAATGATGAAATAAAAGAGTTGAACAGAAAAATTTGAAAGGCCAGCTTGAGAAGATAAAGTAAAGAATTATATTGTAACGTGTAAAGACCTGGAATTAGGAAAGCAAAATGAATGAGTACAGTCAGCATATCATAAATTGAAAGAACAGAAGAAAAAATCCAAGCCTCGGATTACAATGTTCAAGGATTATTTATCAAACTATTGAATGATGTAGGGAGAATCCAAAGAATATGGACGGAGTGTACAGAGTCTCTGTTCCCAAGAATTAGTTGAGGTTCTACTAGTTCAAAAGGCCAAGAGGAAGTTGAAGCTGCAATGTAAGTATTAGTGAAAAGCAAGGAAGGGATAGGAATGGAAATATTTCAACACGCTCATGCAGTGATAGTCCATGTCAAGAAATTTGGAAGATAGCTCTCTGGCCAACCAACTGGAAGTGATTAATATTTGTGTCCACTCTAAAGAAATATGACGCAACAAAATCTGCAAATTAATTTAAAATAACATTAATATGACATGCAAGTACAATTTTATTGACGATACCTTTAAAAGTAGTTATAGCAATATGTCAACAGGAAGCTGCCAGAAATCCAGGCTGTATTAAAAGAGGGCATGGGGCAAGGTATATCAATGCTGGTTTCAGATGGACCGTGGCTGAAAACAGAGGATACAAGGAAAATGCTTACTTATGTACTATTGACTATGCAGAGGATTTTACTGTGTATCATAACAAACTTTGGGTAGCATATGAATACATATGAGAACAATGGGAATTCCCGTACATTTAATTGTGCTCCTGTGGTACCTGTACACAAACCAACAGGAAGTGGTTCGAATAGAACAAGTGGATAGTGCGTGGTTTAAAATCAGGAGAGTGTGTGTTGTGGTTATATCCTTTCACCATATGTGTTAGACAGGGTTCTCTAGAGAAACAAAACCAGGACATTTATGATTTGATAGATAGATAGAACACGAAGGAATATAACAGCTAATTAGTCCACATAGCAGTACAAAGGACTCAGTTTAACTCACTTCCATGCAACAGTAAATATGGCAGTACAGCCAGGCAGCAAACTGCAGAACTAGGTAAGGCAGCCACACACTGGTCTGATCACCAGAGAGCAACTGAGAGATAGGTGTGGCTTGCTGAGCCATTTATCTCTTTGCCCACGAATCAAACTGCGAACTTATTAATCCCACATGTTCTTATTGGCCAGGTTGGCACTATAAACCTACCTATCTATCACACTATACTTATTCAAATAATCTGAGAAGCTGCTCTGTATGAAGAAGTTGAGGCATCTGGTTTGGAGGAAGAATCATTAACAACCTGTATTATGCAGATGACCCAATCTTGCTGGCTGAAAGTCAATAGGCCTTGAAGTACTTACTGATAAAGCTCATATAGTACACCTTCAGTATGAATTAGTCTTCAACACTAAGAATACAAATGTCTTCTCAACTTGACAAATATAAACACACAACATCATTACAAATAGAGAAATGTAGCTAAACTCTATTTTACTTGGACCCACAATCAATACTCACAGAAGCAGCAGTCAATAAATCAACGTATTTCATTGGAAAAATCTGTTGTAAAAGACCTCTTTAAAATGTGAAAGAGCAAATGTTTTACTCTGGGGATTAGCAAATTATGCCTGCTTTTAGCCTTGATATTTTTAATCACCTTAGATGCATGTGAAAGGAGTCTTAATTTCAGTGTCTGGTATGGGTTGAATGACTAACAGCAAGGTTGGTGGTTCAACCCACTTGCTGCTCCACAGAAGAAAGAGGAAGCTATTTGACCCTGTAAAGATTTACAGCCTTGGAAACCCTATATGGTCACTATGAATAAGAATAGACTTGATGGTAATGTTTGACATATGCATGTGAAAGATGGACCATAAATAAGGAAGACTGAAGAAAATATGATGCCTTTAAAATATGATGTTGCAAATAATATTGAATATACCATGAATGCCCAGCAGAACAAAGAGGTCTATCCCGGAAGAAGTACAGCCAGAATGTATTTTAGAAGTGAGGATGGTAAAACTCCATTTCATATACTTTGAACATGGTATCAGGAGAAATTAGTCCCTAGAAAAGAACAAAATACTTGGTAGAGCATCGTCAAAAAACAGGTAAGCCCTGAATGAGATGGATCAACACAGTGGCTGTAACAATAGGCTAAAATATGACCATTGTGAGGATGTCACAGGACTAGAAAGGCTTTTATTCTATTGTGCATAGGGTCACTATAAGTGGCAGTGCGTGAGTTTTTGTTGATTAACAACACTGGGATATGAGCAATGTGCCCATGGCATATGCTAAACTGTCACCATGCTGGACACAGTTGATCTTTGTGGCTTTAGAGGGTAATTATTTAGAGGGTTATGATTCCACTGAATTTTTTTCTGTGTATTCAAACTATTCCATCCTAAGATTCCACAGATCTATCCAAACCAAGCTCACTGCCATTGAATCAATGCTAACTCATATCGACCCTACAGGACATGGGTAAAATTGTACCTGTGAGGTTCTGAGACTGTACCTCTTTACAGAGGAGAGTCCCATCTTTCTCCCGAAGAGCAGCCGGTGATTTCAAAATACCGACCGTGCAATTAGCAGCCCAATGTGTAACCAAGAACTATTCAGGGAAGCTAGAGGGAGAGCATGAAAAGAAATGAGTAGTTGAGGTGGTTGGATGCGCATCCGTCCCTTTGTTCTACTCTCTATGACTTTTTCTGAGTTCATTCAAAATGTAAATTAAGACACAAAATAGAATTCTACCCAACCCTGCTATATGCCTAAACAGTATCCATTTTTCTCATTCTTACTACTAATAGAAGCTCAGTTTTGTTTAGGGTGATAATGTACCTACTTAAATCGCTCCCTCCTAGGCTCCCTTGCAGCTATGCATAAGCATTTGACCCAGTTTGGGCCAAATATGTGTAGGTGAAAGATACTGAGTAGGACTCCCAAGAAAGTTTTTGTTGTTGTTTAAGGCAAAACACTTGTCTGGCATAACCCATTTCATTTTTGTCCTTGGCTCTTCTGCTGTCATGCTCCCTAGTCAGAATATTGAAAGATGAGAGAGTCACATAGGTTACATGAGTTTGGCAGACCAAAAAGCATGCATTCTCCTATATCCAAGATGAGTCCCTGAGCAAATACGCCAGACCTAGGCTACCTATTTCAAGACTTACTATTGTATAAGGCAAACCCCTGTGTGGTGCAAAGGGTTAACACAATTCACTGCTAAGACAAAGATGCCTTGGAAGAAAAACCTGGCAATCTACATTTAAAAATTCAGCCCTTGAAAACCTTATGGGGCACAGTTCTACCCTGAATCATATGGGGTAACTGTAAATCAGAATCAATTCAGTGGCAACTGGTTTGGTATTTTTGGTGTTAATATAAGAAAAATGAAGCTTTTGTGATTAGACCACTAGTGTCGATTTGTTTTTTCCCATGTAGCCAGATGCAATTTGGACTGATAGAGAAATAATTAAAAGAATGTAGAGTTAAGTAAGCGTAATGATTATGGAACTAATCATTTAGCAATGGGCTGTCACGGTGTATCATATGAGGTCAGCCAGCAGGCCTTGGGGGCCCTTCCCATTATCCATAGATATTTGAAATAAATGGAGGCCCTCAGCAAGATGGGCTGCAGACACCTCCAGGACTCACTTGATCCTTGGGAAGCTCCCTTAGCCTTAGGACACCACCTGCTGGAACTGTGGCTTTGCTGCCTCTCCTGGCTCTCAACTTCCCTCCTAGAGGACTCCAGCCACCCTTCTCCTTCCAGATCCTTCCAGCAGGAGGCAGATATTGGTCTCTATGCTTTTGCATGTGGCCAGTTTTCTAGGGACATATCAGCCTCTCCCAAGAATTTGGGTTGACCAGAGTGAGCGTGCCCACAAGTCTGCAGAGCGTACGGCCAGGCCTCTGAAGAGAGAACTGCTGGAAGATTTGCCCCTTTTCAAAAGCGCTAATTCCATAGTTGAGAGCTCGTCTCCTGGGGACTCAGCTTGAGTCTTAAGGAGCACATCCCCTTTGACACTGCTGGCAACTCGAGGTGCTGTGGATCATTTTCTTGCCTTTGAGGAGTGCAAGGGAAATGCTACAATCTGTCCCTTCACATGAACCACAAATCCTTATCTGGAGAACTCTCCGAGATGACAGGGATGGGAGGGAGATGTTTCTGGGGCACGCTTTCACCTGCACATCTCTCAGGTGAGTCAAACATTTGACCCCCCAAAAGTTGAGTGTGATGGTGAGAGTTCAGGCTGGGAGATAGAGTGTCTGGGTTCAAATCAAGAGACTGCACATCTCAGCTCCCATGGTTCTCCTGCATAAAACCCAAGCCAAGCAGTTTATCACTTCCTTGCTGAGCATCCTACTGAGGCCAGCTAAACTCAATCTTTGCTGATGACAACGTTGCTTGTACCAAATGGCTTTGCCATGTAGCCCTTAGCAATGGCCAGAAGGGCTGCTCATCAAACCGCAGAGCAGGGCTTCTGGCGCACATGTTAAGAAGGGGGCTATTCACAACAAAGTCGGTAGTTCAGAACCCACTAGCTGTTTCTCTGGAGAAAAACTGTGGCTGTGTGCTTCCATAAAGATGCCCAGCCATGGAACCCCCCTGGAGAGGGCCATGATGAGCTGGAGTGAGCTCTACAGGAGTGGGATTTTTTACTGTGGATGTAATCCCACCCGGGCAGAGATTTTCTTTGTGACATTAAAGAGGCTGTACCTTACACCAATCACTTGGCTGATACAAAAGGATTCAATTCAACACTGAAGCAAACCAACTCCAAGGGAAGAAGGCAGAGAGCTCCAAGGACCACCAACCTTGGAGGTTTTTGAAGTCAAAACAAGAATACCGCCCACGAGCCCTCAGCCCCCAGGGATGGACAAAGAGAGCCTGCCCATCAAGCTGGTGCACTGGCATGATGCTGTCAGCCTCCGGTGCTGTGAGAACATTGACTTTAGTGTGTTAAAGGCACCCACTTGCGGTATGTTTGTGATGTCAGCGTGTGGAAACTATGGCAAGCCCCCCTCCCTGCCTCACAGCAGCAAAGCCTTCGCATTAAAACCCCATGCCTTCTGTGGCGCTTGCCAGCTGTGAGAGGGCAGTAAATGCCCTTGGCTTTTCTGCTCCTTGTTGCGACCTCCCGCTGAGGCAGGGAGCAGAGGATGTGAGGTTGGAATCTGTTTTGTTTCATCACTACCCTTTGTCATCTCTCTGAACACTGTCATGTGCTCCTCACCAGTGCTTCGCCCTCTCTATCACCAAGCCATGTGCTCTTTAAAACATGCACACACACACACACACACACACAGACACACCTGATGTTCACATTTTGAGGCACATTTGTCTTTAATTCACTAATAATAACCATAATTATTCAAGCCCCTTTACCATCTGAAAAGAAATCTCTATGCATACACTTAGATCATGGATGCCAACTGCCTTCTTAAGAACATTTCCCAATGAAATATTCAGCAGCGATTATATTAAGCCTGAAGCTGTTCATCCAGTTTGTGTTAATCAAAACAAAAACAAGAGACGAAGGGATCCAAAAGGACATGTAAGATCATAGACTGAAAGTAGCCCCCTCGAGCACCAAAGGCTTGTCCAGAAGGGCAGAGCCACAGGTAAAAGCTATGTCTCTCTGGAGTTGCTGGCATTTAACTAGATGCAAAATGTCAGCGCAGGAAATTGCTTGCCCAATGCAAATACTAACAAGGGAGGCATGTGTTCCTGTGTAAATGGAGCTTCTGCCAATCCGGGCCTTCAGGATCCAGCTCCCATCGCAGCATCCACAGGAAGCACCAGGGAAATGTTCCGTTTGCTTATTTTCCCTCTCTTTGCTAAGAAGAAAAAGAGCCTTTGTGGCCTAGTGGCTACAGGTTGGGCTGCTAATTGCTATAACAGCAGTTTGAAACTACCAGCTGCTTTTTGGGAGAAAGATAAGGCATTCGGCTCCCATAAAGAGTTCGAGTTTCAGACATTCACAGGGGCAAACTTACAGGGGCAGTTCTACTCTGCCCTATAAGTTGGCTGTGAGTCAGCATGGATTCGATGGCAATGAGTTTTCTAAGAGTAAGGAGTATCTAGGGGTGTAAACAGTTAATGAGCTCTGCTATTAAGGGAAAAGTTGTCATTCCCAACCCACTTAGAGGAGCTGTGAAAGAGAAGCCTGGCAATCTTCTTCAGAATCCTCGGCCATTGAAAAGTTTATAGAATGTATTGGCCTTGGTTGTTAAATAAATCCAGGTATATGGTGGAGCATACAGGGACCAACGTCATAAAACTGGGTGGGGGTGGAAAAATCTCTGAGACAGATGCAAAAACTGTGAGGGAATGAGTTGTTGAGCCTGGGGGATCAGGACCATCGTCTCTGGGATTTTCAAAGTTCCTGAGCAATCAGGAAAGGGGCAACAGTTGGTCTCTCCCCATCCAGAGGACAGCAGAAGAGGAGAACTGATTGAGCACAATGAATTAATGACTAGTGACTCAAGCAACGATCACCCTCCACCACTGGAGACCAGAAGAACTAGATGGTGCCTAGCTCTCACTATCGACTGCTATGAAAGAGATCACATTAGAAGGGCTTGATTAGAGTAGAAGGGAAATGTGGGGCAAAACTCAAAATCATGATAAAACACCAAGCTTACTGTTTGGATAAAGGCTGGTGAAATTGCAAGACTATGGTGCTTAGTTACCCTGCAGGTCTGGAACTGAACTCATCATGGCTCGATGTTCAACCAAACAATAGACAGGTCTATAATGGGAACAATGACATTAGAGACATACAAATACCGTAGAATAATAGATCACATGAGATCAAAAGACAGCATTCCCCCAAGAACGAAGTTCAAAAAAGTTGAGAATGAAGGAAGCTTGGAGACAAGAAACAAGAAGATGTGGGGGAAGTGATGGTACATTGTGGGAATTGCTGTCAATGACATGAAACAAAATGTGTATGCATTGCTCAATGGACAGCTGAGCTGCTCTTTAACCTTCACCCAAATCACAATAAAAATGTTTTTAATCAAAGAAAACTTCATGGTTCACTTCTACTCTGACACACACGGGGTGATGAGGAAAGAGTGTCAACCGGGTTTGCTGTGGTCCAACCACCAGACATGTGCTTATGGGAGAAAGAGCATGATGACGCTGGCAATACCGAGCAGGACCAAGATGGTTTTATTTGCCTGCATCATGAAGATGGTAGCCTGGTGGTGAGATGATTCAGAGCTCAAGTGCTAACCAAGAAGCCACCCAGTTTAAACTCACCCAGCCCTACTGAAGGAGATTTCCCTCCTCAAAGGTGTTGTTGGTTGTTATGTGCCATTGAGGCGATTCTGACTCCCTGTGACGGGAAGGAAAGGCACACTGTGCTATAGTGTTAGGGTTTTCAGCGGCTACTTCCTCTGAAGTGGGCAGTGGGACCCTTCTTTGTATTCTGTTCTAAGCCTGGAAGTTTCCCTGACACCTCTTCACTTGGGGTAACCCTGCTGGCATTTGAAATACCAGTCACGTGGCTTCCAGCATCACAGTAACACACAACTCACCACAGCACCACAAATGGATAGACAACAACAGGCTAGGAGTCTTCATGGGAGCAGGCAGTCACGTCTTCACTCTCTCGATGGGGATCAGCGAGTTCAAACTGCCAGTCTCTCTGTTACAGCCGCACATGCAACCCCTGTGCTGCTAGGTACATTTCCTTAAAATTCTGCCTAGAAAAATCTGTGGAACAGTTCTTCTCTGTCACAGAGGGTCACTGTGAGCCAGGATGGGCTCTGAGACACACAAATGCAACACCATGAAGCCACCTTACTCTGTCCTGCTCTTATTTAACTCTATTCTTTTCTGAGCTATCTTTTCCATATATTCAGAAGAGACTGGCACTGAGCAGTGTTAATTCCACCAAGGCCAGGAAGGACATCAAAGAGTCACAAAGGACTATCTCTTTGCTCTCATGCCACTGCACTAAGGAGGCTTGGGTGGCAGCTGGAAGCTGCACATTTCACTCCCTGTCCCTACACTCCTGGCTGAGTCTCCTCAGAGTGAGACTGCCCCTTTACCCAGCTCACTGCATTGACTGTCTTGCTCTGAAAAGAGAATTCGCACATGTGAGTCTGACTGGGTGGCAGATGGGAATCTTAATGCTGCTCTTTGGAATATGAAAGGTCTTGGATCAGAGTGCTGCAGGGGAGTGATGTCTGCAGAAGACCTGCTGGTCTCCCAGTTAGAAAGAAGCCTTCCCCTTTGCCTCAGAGGTGTGTTCACTGTGGGTGGCAAGTCAGATCCTTGGGCTGGCACTCTCAGTAAACAGATCATATGGGCACCTTGAGAATCGCTTGCTCACTGACCCAGCTCCCCAAGGATGTAAATATACCAACCAGGATGACTAAGGACACCAGTGCCAAGAATGATCACATTCTTTACATGTGTACAAATGAGGTGGGCAGCCACCTTCGCTGATGGTGGCTGCACAGTGAGTGTCTGGAATCACACCTGGCTAGGTGGACCATTGAAAGAGTTGGTGACATGATAATAGGGAGTACACCCCCTTGCCAGTAAAGCTGAGGAAATGGCATTTGAGGAAGCAGGGGCAGCCGGGTCGCCAGAATGAGGTCAGCGAGAACCTTGCTTGTGCCTCCTTTGTTCACTGGTGGCTGCTGGCATCTGGGTAGTGAGGACACCATGGCTACTGCCAGAATTCTCCACGGTCCCTGGTTCCACTCTCAAGTCGCTGGCTTCATCACTACCACTGCCATCGAGTCAATTCTGACTCACAGCAACCCGAAAGGACAGAGTAGAACTGCGGCTGGTGGGTCTGCGGGGACTGTGGATCATTATGAGAGCATTTCTATCTCGCAGTAGCTAAAGGGTCCAAAATGTTGACCTTATGGTTAGCAGCCCAACATAACCCACTTGGTCATGAACCCTTGCCAGCTGATCCAGGGAGTCCATTCCCAAGTGCATATCTAAAAGAATGAAAGACGAGTACCCAGATGGATGCTGTACTAATCACTATGGGCAAAAGGTAAACAATAAGCCAACAATACCCATCAGTAGAAGAATAGAGAAAATATGATCTACACAGAGTGGGGTATACATATAGTCTGTCACAAGAAAACTAAGGCCTTTGATTCGGACAGACTCTGTAACACAGGTGAACGCAAGACATGAAGTGAAAGACGCCAAACACCAAATGCCATGTATTGTGAGTCCATTTAGAGGGAAAATGCTGGACAGGTAAATCCCGTAGAGCCATAGAGTAGATTGGTGGTTTCCCAGGGTGGGGTGGGAGGGGCAATGGGGAATGACTGCTTAATGGCTGCAGGGTCGATGAAAATGTTCTGGAACTGGATGGTGGGAAGCTTTCACAGTGTCCTTAAAACTACTCTTAAAAAGGGGAGAGAAAGAATCTGCAGAAAGCACAGTTCTGATTGACTCACATGAATGCGGTCACCAAGAATTGGAATCCACTAGAATTGGAATGGCAGCTAGACTATTGTTTCCTTGGGAGGTGCCTCCAGGAAGGACCAGTAGAGAAGGGTAATACTGATAGAGCAAAGGGAAGGGGCCGATAAAGAAATGTCATTGAGTAGGTTCCCAGAGACAGTATAAATCCTCTTGTAGTTGTCCCACCCAAAGGCTGAGGGAACTGGAGTGTGGCTCCACCTATCCCCATGTGTCATTGGTTAAAGTGGCATTAGGTCCTGGAGGATGTCAACTCCCCTGTCTGCTCAATGACTGTTCCCTGTGTGGGGAGTTACATGTGCTTCCTGTGAGACCATTGGCATTTATGGGAGTGGTGGATGCCAAGTGCTAATACATGGGCACATTAGCAGCTGCTACAGCAAGTGTTGTACATTTTTAGCTGCTTGAGTGACAGGTGGGCCCTACCTCCTGCCTATATTCAGTGGTAGGGTGTTCAGATGGGGGGCATTCGAAAAATAACAAGGCCCTATTCTTTGCAAATAGACATTATTATTATTTTAATCTGTCCCAACCCCCTTTCTTATCTCTCCCTGTGAACTACCTCACTGGCTGAAATATCAGTTCCCTGGGGAAGACACCACATTTCAATACGGTCACAAGGCTGTTTTCATTGGCCCAGTGGAGACACTGACATAAGATGGGTCAACTAGATGCTTTTTCTGGAGCATTTCCAACCAAAAAACGAAAAAGAAAGTCCCGCTTTTGCAAGTGGCCTGGCATCTAAGAAGCATAATTCAGAAGCACATGTCCTGCCACGTGGAGGAGGCGGTCTATGTTGCGAGATTACAGCATGTGCCCTGAGAGACAGACACAAAGAACACAGGAACATGCCAGTGGTGGTCAGGAATGGTCGACAGAGCCAGCTGTCCTCTTGTTCTCCCCACCTTTCCATTCTCCTAGGATTCTCTCTTCCAAGTATTGGTCTCTTTGCCTGTTTACAACCAAATGAGCCCCAAATAAGATCCAGATCATAGAAATAGAAGGAGGAAGTTGGATGGAGACTGCAGTTCATACTCCCTGGAAGCCATTCAGACTCCCTGCAAGAAGGAGACACTGTGATGGAATTAGCTCTGGATTCCTGACATTTATTGAGGAATGCGCAGGGAATAAGCACCTGTGGGGGGAATCAAGGAAGGGCACAAGAGGGAAATATCAACAGAGGTCTCAGCCCTGCCTATGGAGAGTGTCATAGTCAGTGTTCCCTAGAGAAACCAAACCAGTTATATAGCTGTAACTGGAGATATCGATATATCCACCAGGGCTCCTATGGTTAACCACTGCACCAGCCACTCATTGCCATCAAGGTGGACTCAAAGTGACTGTGTAAAACAGTATAGAACTGACCTTTTGGGCGTTGGAGACTGTAACTCTTCAGGAGATTATGAAGCTTCATCTTTCCCTCAAGGAGCCCTTGGTGTTTTCAAACTGCTGTCCTGGCTGTTGGATGCCCAATGGGCCACCCACTACGACACCAGAGCCCCAGAGAGTGAGGCTTATTTCTAGGAATTGGCTCACATAGGGAAATGGCAAGTTCCAAATTCATAGGTCAGGCAACAGCCTAAAGAGCTCTGTAGATGTTCATCCTAAAATCGATAGGTTAGGTGATGGGAAAAGACAAGAATAAGAATGGTCAGAACACACCCTAGGGAAACTCCCTTTCTGCGCTGAAGGCCTTTGGCTGAAAGGTATACCCCTTCCCACATTATGGAAGGTATTCTATTTTGCTTGAGACCAACTCCTTCATAAGAGCAAATAGATGAGGTGAACAAGCGGCCATCTAGCTCAGAAGCAATAAAGCCCACCTGGAAGAAGCACACCAGCCGGTGCGATCACGAGGTGCCAAAAGGACCATGTATAAGGCATCATGCAAAAATAAAAGAATATATATATATATATCTGTGTGTATATGGGTATATATATATACCATAGAGAATGAAGGGGGAAGTGCAGAGTGGAGACCAGAGGCCCAAATGTCGACCACTGGAGATCCCCTCATAGAGGGCTTTAGGAGAGGAGATGGGTCAGTCAGGGTGCGATGTAGTACCGATGAAGAACACAGTTTTCCCCCAGATCCTGGATGCTTCCTCTCCCCAACTACCAGGATCCAAATTCTACCTTGCAGGACTGGATAGGGCAGAGGCTGTACACTGGTGCATATGGGAGCTGGAGGCACAAGGAATCCAGGGTGGACGATACCTTCAGGACCAGGGGTGTGAGGGGTGATACTGGGAGAGTGGAGGGTGAGTGGGTTGGAATGGGGGAACTGATTACAAGGATCCATATGTGACCTCCTCCCTGGGAGATGGACGGCAGAGAAGCGGGGAAGGGAGACTCCGGAAAGGGCAAGAGATGACAAAATAACAATCTGTGGATTATCAAGGGCTCATGAGGGAGGGAGGAGCGGGGAAGGAGGGGACAAAAAAAGAGGACCTGATGCAGAGGGCTTAAGTGAAGAGCAAATGCTTTGAGAGTGATTAGGGCAAAGAATGTACAGATGTGCAGACCTTCAGATAGGGCTTTGGTTAACAGGCTCATGGCCAAGAGTCTCTCTTTGTGAATAAAATTCTATCAGCACACGGCTATGTCCTTCTCTACTGCTTGCTGCTATTTTCACACTCCATCAGTTGGGTTCAGTAATAGTCTCCAAGAGTATATGACCAGTGGAATCATAAAGTATGATTTTCAGGCCTTTTTCAAAAAAGAAATTTGCTGATCCTTGATCTAGGGGAAGAGTCAGGAAGAAAAACAGCAAGACTTTCGGAAATATATAATTTTAAACTATAATGATTATTTGACAGAATATAATATTTTAAAATTTTCACTTGAATGGATAGGTAAGAACTACCTACCATGGTTGTACAGTGGTGACTTGCCCAGTAGTTAAATGAAAAGTCAATCATTCAGACCCAGCAACTGCTCTGTGGGAGAAATTTTTGGTAGAATAACCTCATAAGGAACTACAGGCTTGGTATTCTTATATGAGAAGTTCTCATCTGTCCTATAGGATTACTAGGAGTTGGAAATGATCAGTTTTAGCAGACTTTTAGTTTGGGTGAAAAGCAACTTTTTTCAATATATTATACTTGAATAAATGACACCAATTTTCAAACCACCAACTTTACAGCCATTAGTTGAGTCCTTAACAGTTAGCACTACCCAGGAACTTCACTGAGTCTGCCTGAAAGCTATTCGACTGTGGCAGTTAAGTGATTTCCTGTCAACTTGCAAAGGAATGAACTCTAGCCTGTCAATCAGTTTGCAGCTAAATGACCTAATTTGGAGGTGCAAATAAGATAAACATCTCACTAGAGGCCACATACATTCTCTCCATGCGAGGCATTCCTGTTCACAAGTCACATGGAGCTACGCAAATAGCAGCCAGAGCCTTGGAGCTGGAGGAGTCCCATGGAAACCCATGTTAGCACTAAGATGCTTTCAAGGCCACTGGATCCACAAGACCTTCCACCCACTAACTAGCCTGTGATCTGCCTGTACTCAGCGTTGTTGCATATGTTGCATGAATCGAGAGGAATTTACAGATTGGTGTCAGACATATGGACTACTATTGGACTTATAAGTTTGATCTGTCCTGGGCTGGTATGCTTTCTCAATTTACAATTGCTGCTTCTATAAAGCTCTTTCTATACACATAGAAGTGCCTATGAATTGATTTCTACAATCCACCCAGACTAACATACTGACCTCAAGACATATGCTGATCACCCCTGACAGAGTAATATACACTCCCTGTAGAACAAGCTCATTTGTTTGTTTTCCTCTCCAACAGAATGTTTTCTCTTCTTACAACTTTGAATCCACAAACATTAAGGGTAGGCACTGAATCATAAACAATATAGATTCCAAGTGGGAAACTATGAGATGAAGAACCCTGGATCAAAGTAAGAAACCTGACTTGAAACTCCCTCTCCAAATGCTCCAGAGTCAGAATGCTTCCTTCTTTTCAGGCCCTTACAGCACCCTACAATACACAGCTCCCTCCCTGCATGGGCGGTTCGTATCTGTACTCACACTGACTTCCCTCCGTGTGTCTTACCCACCGTAATACATGGAATTGTGATTGACTTTTAGACTGTCCATTCGCTGATACAGTGTGTTCTTGGCAATGTTTCTAGAGATGGTACACCAGCCTTCACGGAATCTACATAATATGCGATAGCAACAGTACTAATATGTGAAACCCACTGTAGGCCTGGAGCATGACTGATACAGGTCACAGCAGTGCTACTGAAAGTGAATCCAGAGATTGCACAAAAGAATCTCAAAGACATCTTAAGCTCCCTCAAGTCTCCTTCAGACCCAGCCGGTTGCACATTAGTGTTGACACTTGCAAACATAGAATATGCTGGTCATGAAAACCATGACATATTTCCAGTCTCCTGCTCCACACACTAGCTCTCAATAAAATGACTTGTTAAAATACCTGAGTGAGACAAGTCTGTGTTCATACAAACTACTGAATGGGCTTACCTGGGGACTCTGGTACTGAGGATCTTTGCCCAGAGCTGTATGGTTGGGAATGGTGTGGATTTTATTAGCAGAAGGGGGGGGGCGGTATTTGCATATCTTCCTAATATACAGTGGCAACTATGGCTGAATATTTTCAAAATGCTCACTGTTCCACCTTAAACGTAAATGAGTCTCCCAGAAGGATTCATTGGGATTATTACTTGGAAATGGTTCCTTATTATGTGATTGCGATACACAGAATACAGTCCTGTTCATATTGTTTCATACACAATAAGCGATTTATATATAGCTGATTTAAGACAGTATGTATGCTCATTTGCTTAACATATTTCACTCAATTTATTTCATTTATGTGGCAATAGACCCATAAGTTTATATCTAGTCAGCATGAAATGATTTTAATGCTTAACATCTTAGAGAAGGAACACGCATATACTACAATTTATCTCTTTTTAGACATTTAGGTTATTTCTCATTTCTGGTTTTATAATGAAAGTTACTATTTGGGTTGAAATAAAAGAGAAGAGAAAAAAGCATTCACATTAATATTACAAGAAATCACAGTAACAGACATGGCCTTACAGTAAACTTTTCTTCAACACAATTGTAATATTAACAATAAATACCATATTTTTAGTGAGAGCGTTCCCATTAGGACAGAAACACACCAAAGTCTTAACTTTGCTAGAGAAGATGTCTTAGATGACATTGGAACTGCATAAAGATTTTTCTAAAATATTTAATAGTTTAAAGCCTCTTGTGTCAAAGTCAATAGGATCTCCCAGAAGCACAGACTTACGACAATACTTGTTTTATTGCAGAACATATCTTAAGATGTAGATAACAAATGTGGCGAAGAAAGCTGATGTTGCCTGGCTATCGAAAGAGATAGTGTCTGGGGTCTTAAAGGCTTGAAGGTGAACAAGCGGTCATCTAGCTCAGAAGCAACAAAGTCCACATGGAAGAAGCACACCAGCCTGGGCGATCACGAGATGCCAAAGGGACCAGGTATAAGGCATCATGCAAAAAAAAATGTGTATATATATGTGTGTGTGTATATATATACATACCATAGTGAATGAAGGGGGAAGTGCAGAGTGGAGACCCAAGGCCCATTTACCGGCCACTGGAGATCCCCTCACAGAGGGGTTTAGGAGAGGAGATGGGTCAGTCAGGGTGTGATGTAGTACTGATGAAGAGCACAGCTTTCCCCAGATCCAGCATGCTTCCTCCCCCAACTACCATGATCCGAATTCTACCTTGCAGGACTGGATTGGGCAGAGGTTGTACACTGGTGCATATGGGAGCTGGAGACACAGGGAATCCAGGGTGGATGATACCTTCAGGAGCAGGGGTGTGAGAGGTGATACTAGGAGAGTAGAGGGTGAGTGGGTTGGAAAGGGGGAACTGATTATAATGATCCACATGTGACCTCCTCCCTGGGAGCTGGATGGCAGAGAGGGGGGGTAGGGATACTCCAGATAGGACAAGATATGACAAAATAACAATCTATAAAATATCAAGAGCTCATGAGGGAGGGGGGAGCAGGGAGGGAGGGGAAAAAAAGAGAACCTGTTGCAAAGGGCTTAAGTGGAGAGCAAATGCTTTGAAAATGATTAGGGCAAAGAATGTACGGATGTGCTTTATACAATTGATGTTTGTATATGTATGTACTGTGATAAGAGTTGTATGAGCCCCTAATAAAATGTAAAAAAAAAAGAGGTAAGTAACAAACAAAATTGATTTCCTTCTAATCGCTTGATCGTGGCTAGGGTAGCAGGAGAGTAATCACTGACAAAATGCAACCAAACTTACCTCTCCTGAAACTCAACAGAATAAAATCACTGAAAGGCTAGGTGTACATTCATAAAAATCTATATCTGACACAGATAAGAACAAATCTGAAATTATGTCCAGAAGTTACTCTTCAGTTTGTTTGTGTATGAAGTCTTCCATTTCAAGAGGAACATAGACATTTGTAGCTGAAAATATTTTTCAACAAGGGAAAAAGGAAAGGGCAGGCACAGCTTCTCGACCTTTGCAGGAGGAAAGAAACAACGAGAAAGTCGTATCTCAGATGCAGGTTCTAAAAGGAAAGAAATGGGCTTACTTCAGGCAATGGTAGTTACCTGGACTTGAGGTGGGTGATCTTCAGTGGGGCCTTATACCCTGGGTACCATCAATCCTCCAAGGCCAAGCCAAGCAGCTCTTCTACTGAGGCATCTTGAGCAGGTTGCTCCGGAGGTGTAGTGGAATAAACTGTACCACACACTTTGTGTTCAGTGGGGCAGTCATTTCCCCAGCAACCTTTCTGTTCATACAATGGACATTACTTTCTTGGAGGTAACAAATTAGGACATACATTTGCCCATGGCCCCGAGTGGGAGCATCTGAAGCAGGGTGCTCATGGTTAACTCGTGGGCGGCCCAATAACTAGTTTAGATACACCCACTCGGTCCTGGAGGGCACTTGCTAACATTTGAAATTTAACCTTAAGTCTTGATAGCTTATATAACTTTTCCTGATCCTCGCTACTGTTGAAAACTTTGAATGCTGCACTGCGATCTTGCTGTGAAGTCTGGGGTCACAGTCTAACTTTTTAAGGTTTCTTTTAATGTCTGGAGCTGATTGTGAGATGAAATTTGAGTGACGTACAATGATCCCTTTTGGTGTAGTAGGGTCTACTTTCATGTATTTAAACCTTCTGGAAGATGATGTGACAGAAATTTGGCAGAATTTTCATTTGGTTCCTAAATGATTTCCCTAATTTTGTCATAATTGGCTGCTTTATTTGAGGCTTTTGGCAAGCCCTCAATGAGATGAAAATCATATCATTTTGAAGAATTGGGTGCTCATGATCATCTGATAATTCTAATTAGGGTTGTGCTTGGGAACTGCCTTGAAGTCCACGGGCTTAACCCAGTCTGGGCATACCCTTCATCAGCTCTCATTGTGCAGCTATCCAGATTCTCTCCCGATCTTCAGGGGTCAAGGTAGTTGTTAAAATCATATGGATGTCATGGCAGGTAAGATCATATGACTGAGTGACATATTTAAATTATTTTATTGTTTATCTTTTATTTCATAATCATAAACTTAACTCTGCTTTCCAGCTGGACACAGGAGAAATAAGGAAAGTAGGAAACCTGAGTAACTGGAGGGAGAGCACAAGATTAAACGATACTGCAAGCACATTGGGAACAGAAGGGTGATTTCTCAAGCTACAAAAGGAATGGTCTGGTGCTTAAGATAAAACATGAAAATTCAGATCAAATTTAATTAGAGTTGTCCACAGTCAGCAATGGTGATTTTCTTGCTGGTTTTGCCATTCGTGGAACCAAAACGATCCATGGCTTCCACAATATTCATGCCTTCTTTCACCAGACCATCCAACCACTCAGTCTTTGCGGGACAGATAACTGACTGGGAACCGTTCGTAGTGGGCCCAGTATTTGCATAGACAGGGTGCCAGGACTTGTGTGCTTCAGGATGAAGTTCTCATCTTCAAATTTCTCTCTATAGATGGACTTGCACCAGTGCCATTATGGCATGTGAAATCACCACCCTGGCAAATGAACTCTGGAATGCGCCTGTGAAAGAAGGAGCCTTTATAACCAAAGCCTTTCCCCTCAGTACTCAGAGTGCGGAAGTTTTCTGCTGTCTTTGAAACTTGTCTGCAAACAGCTTGAAAGAGATGCAGCCGAGGGGCTCACCATTGACAGCTATGTCAAAAAACACAGTAGGGGTGACCGTGGCTGGACCAGAAACCCTAAAAATTCAAGCTGCAGCATCTGCAAAGCCGATATTTAAATTCTTTAATGTAAGTGTCTGGGTCCAATGTATAGCATCTAAGATGTTTTCCTAAGCCTGAAAAATAATTTAACAAAAAAGGGATCTGAATTTTTACTAGCCTCTCTGCTCCTGCAACATCACAGAGGGTACTGAGGGGGGATAGGATTGAGCATGGATGCTTTGGATTTGAAGGAGCTGTCTTTGTGCTGGAGAGGGCTGGACATAAAAGAATGAGAGGTGGAGATGGTGCTGGCAGTAGGGGACAGGTGTCAGATGTCTTATAACATGGCAAGGGTGGGAGGGGAACTGGTGACAGAGAGGTGGGAGGACTGGACAATCATGGTATGGACAAGGGAGGAGTTTGGGTAGGAAATGTATGAGGTAACAGGGTAGGGGATACTGGATTACAGAGTGTGGGCTCAGAGGTGGTGGGAGGGTGTTGAAACAAGGCAGGAGTGGGAGGAGGTGGTGAGGAGGAAGGCTGAAGAAGAATGAGACACTATAGCAAGAGATATAGGGTTACAGTCTGGCAACTGGGAGAATGTAGCAGCATCCTGTGGGTTGGAGAAACCTGAAGGAGGTTGTAAAGGGGAGGGAAGAAAGAAGGCACAGCTGCAGTTTGGTCAGAGACAATAGGCACTGAAATTGGCGGCATATCATGAACAGAAGGATCACAGACTGATTCTTAGTCTGAGAGAGGAACATTCTCCTGAACCAGTAGGACTTGCATAGTGGAACAATTCTGAAATAAATGAGGTTGAGCACAAAGGAGAAAACTTGGATATACGGAATATCAGAATATATTTTGTAGATTAAAAAGAAATTATTGAGATCTTGAAAAAATTTAAAATCAAGTATACCACTTGGTGACCATCTTGAATTGTTGTCCAATTTGTACTGCAGTCATGCATTATTACATGAGAAAATCAATTTTCCCCTATGAATAACTGATTTAAGACCGAGTGAATTGAAGTTTGCCAGTACACAAACTAGAAGTATTTTATGCCATTGCTTAGTGTGGTAGTTATATAAACATTTGACAATTTGATGATTAAGACTGAAGGGGTGGAGTCCAGCCTGCCAATCAAAATATAACCAATGGCCCCTGTGTGGGTACGGCCTTCTCCTGACAATTTTGGAATTCCGGAATTTCCTTCTTGGAGGCAGGAGACAGTCTCTCTCTCTCTCTCTCTCTCTCTCTCTCTCTCTCTCTCTCTTTCTCTCTCTCTTTCTCGGCTCACTCTCTTAGAGACGCTCTACTGACCAGACACATGATACTATGCTGATAGACCCCATGCCCTGGGAACTAGAGAAGCCACATGGAGACCCCTGCCAATGCTGAGATGCTTACACCACCACTGAATCCAGACTTTCTACCCACTGGCCTGTGATTATCCTGCATTCAGCATCATTGCATGTGTTTCTTACGTCTGAAGGGGACTTCATGGATTGGTATCGGACATATGGGCTAATATCAGACTTATGGGCTTGAACTGGACTGGGTGGGAATGCTTTGTTAATGTACAATTTCTCTTTATATAAACCTCTTATACACACGACTTTCTATGAATTTCTCTAGCCTACCTGGACTAACACACTGAGCATTCTTACAACCCATTTTAAAATGCTGAGTGAAAATGTGAGCTCTGTTATATGAGGTAGTAAAACAGGAGAGCATCCTTACACTGGGTAATTACCACCTAAGCCCCCGGGGCTGGGAAGACAATCTGACTGAGCAAAGCTTTCTGGTACGTGGACATTTTCAGAAAGGCCAAGAGAAAATGAGCAGATGACCTTGAAGTAGGGAGCTTTGGATTTAACACTCACCAATGTGTTGTCAGAGGGTCTTTAGCTGAAGATGTGGAGATCCCTCTGTTAGGCTCACTGGCTTGAAGGGGGTCCAGGAAGGCTGCTGGGAACTTTAGAGGCTAGGGAAAGGAAAGTGCCGCTCCAGTCCTAGCCTCGACAGCCCCCCACCTCCCCCGTGCAGGCCACCATATCTCAGGTTTTACAGAGATAAGAGACAGAGTGAGACCTTTAATTTATAGACTTATTGAGGGAGGTGTGGTTTGTAGGGAACAGGAAATCATAGGGGTTTAGAATAGTTAGGTAAGAAAGGTTAGAGCTGGCCCTTCGTCTAAAGCCAGAGGATTAGCTAAATTAAAATGTGTAAAATCCATGAGACCCACTATTACATAAGAGAACATGAACGAACTACAGTAGAATTGGTGAGGAAGGGGTTAAACAGCTCTAATGTCTGCTGTAGAACCTGCAGAAAGAATCTAAGTGGGAGGGAGAGCCAGCCTTACAGGTAGAGAGAAGAGGTGAGAGCAAAAGAGGCCAGAGCAGCAGGAGGGTAGAAGGAGCCCAATCCAATCCAGGCTCAATTTGAGTGTGTAAGTCTATGGGATATCTGTACTCTTTTTGATAGGAGGGTTCCCCCACATCTTTGTGGGTGGTCTGGATAACTCCAATGGACTGGCTGCCAGCTTCCACAGACTGACAACACAGCTGGGTGGCAAGATAGATGGAGGAAGCTTTGTAAACATAAAAACCTATGCTTTCCTTAGTAAAGGCTTCCAACGAACCCTAGAAGGGTTCTGGCCCTTCTAGAGACCTATAAGCTTTTCCCCAAAATACTGGGTCTCCCTTTGACTGAGTTCCAGGTCACTGAACCCAATCTTTCTAGGGCAGGGCGTGTCTCTTCTTCTCCTGCCAGCTGCCAAGGTGTCCACTAAGAGCCACCGAACTGGGCCATCTCCTTGAGGCCCCAGTCCTGGAAGGGCTTAGCCCAGCAACCTGGGAATGCCAATCAGTTTCAGTGCATGGTGGCTGCACTGGAATACCACTTCTACACCCACAAGGCTGAGGCTCCCTGCGGCCACACAACAGCTGGCACTAAGAGCCAGGGAGTTTCTAGAACTGGACCTTGGGTTCTCCCCCGGCCCTGCTTCAGAAGAAGGTACCGCACAGGTGACAAGTCTTAGCAAACCTCCGGAGGAAGCCCTAATGTTTTGCGCACCAGCTGCAGCCACTAGCTTCTGGAGACGCGTGCTCTTCTTCGTAGTGAGAGAAACAACAGACCCCAGGGCTCACCGTTGAGCTGATGAGGTGCAAGGAGTCTCTGGGAGAAGGTATCGATGTATGGAAACAATGAAAAGGGGGGTGAGCAGAAACCCACAAGGCAACGAACCTGGGAACCTCGAAGACAAGACCCCCAGCCTGGGATTACCTTTCTCCAACAGGGATTTCCACCAAGAACCCCAACCAATCCAAAAGTTGGGGGATGGGACACCAGCTCACCTCTCACCAGGAGAGGAGCGTCCCCTGGGGAAGGTGAGGAGAAGAGAAAGGTCGCTTACACCCCAGCAGGACTTCTGTGTGCACCAGGGTACCCCAAACTGGCTGCTGCCCACACGCACATGCTTGGGAAAGAGCGGCCCTCACCTGGGATAGCTGGCTACTACGCAGAACTAAGGTACCAGGAGGTTCTCTCGCACCACATGCAGCGCACAGTAAGTAGGACGCTAGGACGCGCCCAATAAGCCACACTTCCAGCTGGGACATCGCCACTTCCACCCCATCTCTGAGCACCCGGGTTAGGAGGAGCCGGCGGGGTTGGTCTCTGCCTTCACTTCACCTTTGAGGCGGTTCTGGACCGGACCATTGGCTTGGATGCACACACCCAGGTGTCTGGGGAAGGGAAGAACCAGAGTGCTGTTTAGGCTGGGGGCGGGGCCAGAGGCGGGGCCTGGGGCGGCGCAGGGAGGAGCCAGTGATAGTCCTCCCGCAAAAATGGGCCCTCAGACTTTGATAATGATGGCCAAGTCACCTGAGGGCAGAAACGGTACTTTCTCCCAGCACCGAGAGTGTGCATGGGAGACATAAAACGATGTACAAAGTACGTGGACTGTGTAAGCTTGTGATCAGATTCCCCAGATGGGGCATCCTCCTCACTAACATGAACCATCCAGCCATTCAACCCTGCCACGGTGTTAATGGTGCTGACGCAAGAACCGAAACTAATGACCTTTGAGGTGAAGGGCCATTCTGCTCCCCAAAGCATTGTCATGTATGAAGACTGCCTTTAGGAAAAAAGAAGTAGCTGCCATCAAATGCTCTAGGTAAATTTTATGTCAGAGTAACAAAATTTAAATATAAAACAAGCGGGAGCACTAAAACGTGATGGGAGAAGGGGGAGGGGAGTTGTTAAACTTGACTGTCCTTAGAGTTGGAGTTTGTACTTTTATCTTGTTTTATTTTGCTTGAATGCTATTGGGGCAGTTAAACATGACAGTTTGATTCAATTATGCATATCATGATTTCCCCACTCTGCTAATTTAATTTATCACTCACCAGAGGTTCTATCAATCCAATGGTTTCAAGTGCATGGGCAGAATATTTGTAGAGACTCTTCCAAATTGCGAGGTCTGGAATTTAAATTTAATTCCTCCAAGTAACTCTGTTTGGTCTCTCACAACAAGTGCTTATGGGACAGATCAAAGTGAAGCATGTCCCTATTAATTTGCATCCATAAAGACTATGCTTCTTTTATGGCTGTTATACTAGATAATTTCATTATGAAAGTTCGAGTCAGATTCCAAAGTTGCTGGCTGAAAATGGAGATACAAGAATTTCAATATTGTTACATTTCCCAATTTGGTGAGATCATTCCACAGACGATGGAAAACTGTCGCCTAACTTTATAAGGAATCAAAAAAAAAGTCACTTATCAGCAAATATTTACTGAATTAAACTGATTTATGTTGCCAGTTCTGATGGACTCGCCATATCTTTAAATCTTGGGAAACAGAGACTAGATTTTGCAAAGAAAAGGGGACTTCTCTTGAAATACCTGCCCTGTTCGACTGGGTAGGCTAGAGAAACAAATCCAGGGACATTCATAATGTATACGAAAGAGCTTTATATCAAAGAGTAATTGGATATCAAGAAAACATCTCAGCCCAGTCCAGACCAAGTCCATAAGTCTGATATTAGCCCATTACTCCAATACTAGTCCATATATTCCTCTTCAGACTCATGCACCACATGCAATGATGCTGAATGCAGAAGGATCACAGGTCGGTGGCTGAAAATTCTTGTGTATCCAATGGCGGTAGACTTTCTTAGTGCTGGCTCAGGTCTCTATGCGGCTCTTTTGGCTCTCTGAACAGTGTGAAGGTGAAGCATAGAGAAAGAAGTTGGCCAACTTCCAGGGAGAAAGAGTGGAAGTTCCCAGAATTCTCATGAGAAGGTCAAGCCCACCAGGAAGCATCATGGAGCTGTGACATGAATGACAGGCTAACCTTCACCCCTAGACTAATTTATCAGGGGAATATGAAATTATGTAACTACTACACCTGCTTTCATGTGAGGTTTTCTGCCCCCATGGATAAATCATGAATTGTCAAAAAAATAAAACAAGCAAACAAAAAAATCAATCACTGCGATCGAGTCAATATGGACTCAGAGGGATGCTTATAGGACAGGGTAGAACTGCCCTTGTGAGTTTCCAATTCAGCGTCCAAATTAAGTTCCCATGGTTCAGATGTTTACATATTTTTGCAGTAGTTGATTTCACAGTACATGATTTTACATTTACCCTGTAATTATAATTCATGAAGTGTTGTTTTACTTCCAGTATTGCTGCTTCCAACCCAGTAGCTGCTTTTAACAGACTAGATACTTTCAACACAGCAGCTGCTCTCTACAAAGTAGCTGCTCTCTACACATGTGTTACTGGTAAGCAAAAGCACATTATGGCACTAACCCTGTCACACACACTTGCATTTGTACGGGGTGTATGTGATTGGGTTGGAGTTATGATATCATTACGCCAGTTACTCATATGTGGGTGTTTTTTGCATGTGGGAGGATCTGCCTGGAGACAGATAGAGGATTGGTGTCTTGGTTCCTAAGACCATCAGAAATATGTGTTTTCTGATGGTCTTAGGCGATCCCTGCAAAACGGTGTTTGTCTGGGTATTTTAGAGAAACAAATCCAAAGAAACTCGTGTATCAGAGAGAGTTTTATATAAAGGTTAAGTACACATCGAGAAAATATACCAACCCAGTGGTACCCAAGCCCACAAGTCCAAGATTAACCCTCATGTCTGACACCAATCCATTAAGTCCTCCTCCACCTCACAAAATACACACAATGACTGGAGGAAAGCCAAATCAGAGAACATGTAAACATCTCAGTGCTGGAAGGGGTCTGCCACGGCTGCTCCAGGGCTGTATTGGGGTAGGTCCATGCGACTTCTCCTTGGGGATGTCTTGCAGGAAGTGAACCTTGTCAGCTTAAGCTGAGAACTGGCCAAGGCCGCTGCACCCTGGTCCGACCATCACAACGCAAGAGACTTGGGAACTAGAAAGGCAAGGCTCACCGAGTCATTTATCCCTCGGCCCTTCAAACAATCCCACATGTGTTTATCGGCCAGGTAGGCACAATAAACTAATTACCTTGAGTAGTTCGACCTTCAAAGGGGTATCGACCCTCCAAGTTGAGAACCAGTGCTCTATAGGGTTTATATCAGTCTTAAGTGACTGGACAGATGTGAATTGTATGTTTGGGGTCCAGCCTCTAGCGTTGCACCTGAGATAGACCCAAGGTAACAAGGACAATCACAGTTAGCCATGTGTTCAAGAGGAGCATCTCCCCACTCTCATGTCTGAATTCCTAAGGTACTCTCCTCTGGAAACAGCTCCCAGAATGGACTCACTTGATTTGATTTTTCTAAATATAAATCAACCAGTTTTTAGGGAAGAGGCTGAAAAGAATTTATTTCTACATAAGTCCAATGGTCACAAATCATAATATGCTTCATAAAGGAAAGGCAGATGAACCACTCAAGAGAGATTTGAAAACAGTTTCCCCTTGCAAATTAATGGATTGAAACCTGAGGACACAGGCTTGAATGACCCAGCAAACTATAGTGAAGAGCAGTCATTGTGAACTCCAATGAGGCTAACCCTACTCTCTACCCCTGGTTTTTCCAGCTTTCCACCTGACCACTTTTTAGCACTTATTTCATGGAATATATTTGTTTTCCCTTTCCACAACGTTTTACCTTATGCTACTATTTCCTTTCTAAAGCTTTACAGCAATCCCTTTCTTGTTGTTGTTCTACTAATTCAACTACTTCTGCTTCATCTTCGTTTTCTTTTACATTAAGAGAAAATAGAATGGTTCCTACTGGAATTCCTACTAAATCTGTTGCTAAAATCCAAATTTTGTTTGAACAAAATAAACTAAAAACCACAGCAGACCATCCTATTTGTGCTCTCACTTGCACCTACTCCTGGATCCTGGGCCTGTGCTTTTTGGGCCTGAGCACACCCATTACCCTGAATTCCCTTCAGTTCAACCCCAACCCTGTGCTGCAGGGTGGTTTATATGGGAACTCACATTAACTTTCCCTCACTGTGTCTTCTTGCACAGTCATACGCAGCTGGGTCCTCCACGGTCACAGTGCTCAGGTGCAGGGAGAACTGGTTCTTGGATGTGTCTGGGTTGATGAATAGATGATCTCTGAAGGATGGTGTGTATTCGCTAAACCACTCTTACCTGTAGAAGCTCCTTCCTATCCACCCAGGGCCTCTCCCAGGGCTGCCTGATCTGCTCCCAAATAGCGCTGCTTCTGGAGCCTGAGTCCCCAGTGATGGTGCAAGTGCGCGTGAGGGTCTGTGATGCCCTCACCACCTCATGGTCTGACTCCTGCAGCTTCACTTTGGACGGGACACAAGGAGACTTACAAAACAAGTATTAAATATCCCACCTGTCATTAAAACTGCTGTGACCTACTGTATCTCCCTGCCACTGACACGATGGGAGACACAGTACCATCAAAATGAGAAAAAGAATGCAAGCAGACCTTTCTGTATCAGAGTCTCCCTGGTACAGCAGGCTCTGGAATTCTGCTGGTTCCAGAGGGGAATCTTGAGGGTGGGGTGGGTGTTCATATCATTTAAATAATAAACCACACCAGGCTTTTGGTTATGAGTGTTACTGGCTGTTATCAGGGGGTCAGAGGATGACTATTAAGAGTGTGCTAATTGACAGGGCTCACAGCTCCACATGGAAGCTTCTCCAGAGCTGGTTCTTGAAGCACGTTGTATGGCAGTGATATGTAAGCAATGAGAGTGGGGTGGCCCACAGGCATACACTGAATTTATACCCTCCCAGATCCTAATATTTGCAATCATAAAATTATCCGAGTTCCAGTGTACCTTGTATTGTTTGATTTGAAAAAATGCATCCACTAGTGTGTGCATTAATTTATTCATTTGAGTTCTGAGAGCTATGAACACGCCAGACATTCTTCTGCACTGAGGGAAAATCAGTAAACCACGCAACTGAGCTAGGAAATGAATGATCTCTTCCTCAAAAACTAAACCCACTGCGAGTGCACCTGTCCTGATTCATGGGAACCTTATAAGATTGATTAAAGCTGCTCATAGAAATTCTCTGACTGTAAATAATAACAGGAAAAGACAACCTCATCTTACTTAGGAGGAATGGTTGGCTGGTTTGTGGTGAGCAACCCAATACTTATCCCATTACATCACCACATCTCTGTATATCTTTATACTAAGAAGCCCATATTAAGGGCTTTTTAAATGTCACTTTGAGAAGCCAAATGGTGATACTTTCAATATTATTATATGAATATGAGCCCTGGACTATGAATAAGGGGGTCCATAACCAAATTTATGGCCATTCACTTACCTTTTGGAAAAGAATGTTGAAAGTACCGTGGACTGGGCTATCAATATAACAAGCAGATCTCTTGTGAGGGAAACATAGCCTGGGAGTTCCTTAGAATGAAGGATGGTGAGACTTAGTTCCATGTACTTGAACATGTTATCATGACACCAGTCCATTGAGAAAGACATCATCAATGATAAAGGGGATCAGTAAAGAAGAAGGTGATGGACTGACACAGTGGCTGTAACAATGGGCTCAAACATATTTATTGTGATAATGGTGCTGAACTAGGCATTATTCAGTTCTGTTTTGCGTTGAATCACTGAGATTTGAAATTGATTCTGTGGCACTTAACATCATCAAAATTAAATGAAAAGACACAATATTCTTCCAAAGTTGAATGACAGTGCTGGGGAAAGGATATATGTTTTATTTTCCGTAGCAAAAGGAAATATGTAACAGACTACACTCTTTATAATTGTTCTTATGTGGAATTTCATTTTGCCTTGGTTAAATATTGGTTGCAAAAGTCTTGTCTTCGTATTTATAGAACATTAAGCATCCAAGGTTGTTTGGGTGCAGGAACATAAAGACTCTTAGTGACCCTACATGAAAGAGAACTCTCTGAAAGGATTTTCTTTTCTGTAATAATGATGGGATAACCTTATCAGGTCTTTAACCAACTGAGTCACCATGTGGTTTTGAACTGCCAACCTTTTGGCTAGAAGTTGAGCATTTAATCATGCCCACATAGTTTCGTGGTCCAGGTTCTACTACATATAATTTACATGTATCTACTTTTACTTCCTACAGGTGAATATTTATGTGTATGTTGACTGGTCTTAAGACATTATGTAGAGTTCTTCTAGGTCAATACTATTACTATTATTTGTTCCTTGAGTGTTTAATATGGGATTCTGTCCAATGCATTGTGTGATTTTAGTAGTAATCCTGGGCACCGTCTTCAGTGCCAGAAACACCTCCCAGAATTGTGAAAACTAAGAGTGACTCCTGTAATGGCCAAATACCCCATAAGACATATCAAGGAATTGATGCATTTGGGTTATGTTGTGGCAGTTTCATCATCTCTTGTCAACTTGGGAAGGGATGGAGTCTAGCCTGTCAATGAGATCTCAGCTTGATGACTTCATTTGTAGGTGCAAAGGAGATGAATATCTCCCTGGAAGCCAGACCCAGATAGCATCTCTTCTTGTTGAGACATTCCTGTTTACAAAGCCACATGGAGCTACACTGATGCAGCTAGAGCCCTGGAACTGGAGGGGCCATGTGCAGACCCATGACAGTGCTGAGATGCTTCCATCACCATAAGAACCACAAGACTTTCCACCCACCGGCCTGTGATCTACATCATTGCATGTGTTTCATGAATCTGAAGAAGAATTTATAGACTGATATCAGACATAGGGGCTAATATTGGACTTATGGACTTGATCTAAGCTGGGATGTTTTCTTAATATACAAATACTCTTTGATATAAAACTCTTTCTTACACACATGTGAGTTTCTCCCTGGATTTGTTTCTCTAGTATACCCAGAATAGCACATGGTGTTAGAGAATAATATTAAATCTGTCATGGGCTGCCTGAAGGACAAGCAGGTCTGTCTTGGAGTAAACACATCTTGTTTAATTCTTGTAATCATTCAAATAAGATTGTAACTCACTTATTTGGGCATGACATTAAGGAGAACCAGAACCCAGAGAATGATCTTGTACTTGGTAAAGTAGAATGTCAATGAAAATGTGAGAGACTTTCAATGGGACTGATTGTCCTAAGGCTGCAATGATGAGTCCAAAGAGAGGGATGATTGTAAGGATGGCGCACTTTCGGGCAGTATTTCATCCTGTTTGTATTAGTCTGGGTACTTTAGAGAAACAAATCCAAAGAAACTCATATGTATAAGAGAGTTTTATATAAAGGCAAGTGCACATCAAGAAAACATCCCCAACCGGTGCTGCCCAGGCCCACAAGTCCAACATTAGCCCATACGTTCAACACCAATCCACAAAGTCCATTTCCATCTCAAAAATACATGTATTGACACCGACTGCAGGAGGAAAGCTGAGTCAATTAATGTGTAAGCATCTCAGCTCTGGCAGAGGTCTCAACATGGCTGCTCCAGTATCTAGGGTGCATTGGGGTGGGTTCATGTGGCTTCTTCTCAGGGATGTCTTGCAGGAAGTAACCCTTGCCAGCTGAAGCAGGGAACTGACTAAGGCAGCTGCACCTTGGTCCAACCATCAGAAAACAAGAGACCCGAGAACTAGAAAGATGAGGCTCACCGAGCCATTTAGCACTCTGCCCTTCAATTAAAACCACGTGTTTATCCGCTACATTGCACAATAAACTAACCACCTCACTGTTGTTCATGTGATCACTGTGAACTTAAGCCAACTTAAAGATCCCTAACAAAATATTATGCAGGTTATTGTAAGTTAAAATTATTACATAAACATATATTTGTGAGTATTCACTGGAAGGAAAATATTGGACATGCAGCTGATGGATTGGAGAAAATTTGAGGCTCACATAAGAATTTTATACTGCATTAATATTTTTATAAGGAGTTTTGGTGGCATAGTGGTTATGCATTGTGCTAAGATTTGCATTCACCAGTTTGCAACTACTAGCCACTCCATGGAAGAAAGACAGGGGATTCTACATCAGTAAAAATCAGAAACTCACTATAAATTGGCATTGAAATAATGGCAGTGGGTTTGGGTTTGGTTTTCTTTTAATATTTTTAACTTGACAACAAATGGCACTAGTTAGTGTCCTGAATTGTAAACTGAGATCTGAGTACATATTGTTGTGAAGTCTGCCTTTGGGTAGATGGTAAATAAAGGCCATCCCTATAAAAAGAAGTATGGTCAGATGCCTGGAGATTCCCTAGAATCACACTCTGCACAATGCTCCCTAGAGAGGTGCTGACAAGGCGAGGGAACCACAGCTTCTGAGAGGAAAGCATCACTGACCTAGTCTCTTGCATCTGCTTAAACCATGACCTGATGTACTAAGGTTTGTGTCTGGGCTCACACTGACTTCCCATCACTGTGTCTCTAGCACAGTAATACACGGCTGTGTCCTCAGGATTCACAGAGCTCAGTTTTAAATAAACTTGGCTCTTGGAGGTGCCCAGGTGATGCTGACTTGGGCCTGGAGAGCTGGATTATAGTCTGTGCTCCCATCACCCCGTATATCACCAACTCACTCCAGTCCTTTTCCTGGGGCCTGGCAGATCCAGTACACATCATAGCTGGTTAAAGAGAATCCAGAGACAGTACAGGTGAGAGACAGGGTCTGTGAGGGCTTCACCAGTCCAAGACCTGACTCATAATTGCACCTTGGCCAGGATACCTGGGTATAAAGACAAACACAGTGAGTCGTGTGCTCAAATGCTGTAATCTCAGACTTCATGTACGAATCTCTGAAGCACTCACCTCCCAGAGTTGCCACCAGAAACAAGAAAAGCCATACACAATTCATGTTCATGTGGCTGAGATTCATGATAAAGGAATGCTCTCCAGGGTGAGAAGGCATATGACTTTAAGTACATGTATGCTGTGGTTTCATCTGAATGCATATTAGGTATTTGCATGTGGGAGGTGCGGTTGTATGTAAAAAGGTGGAAAGGGCAGAATGGTGGTGTCCAAGTGTGTAATCTAAAAAGACTTTTCCCCAGCTTTGTCTTCCCTAAAAATATGCCAAACATTAGAGGCTATTTGCCAGCGTATTGTGGGAGGTAATTGTTTCCATGGAGAGCCAGAGAAGTGGTCAAACCTGCTCAGTGACATCCAAAGTTAGGCTGCCTCCTGAATCTGAGATCCGTCCATCTTGGCACAGGTATACCCCAATCCCTCCCCTTCCTATTGCCTGTATACCCCTAGATTTTCATCCTCTCATTACTGTATTACCTATAGTATGACCCCTCCCTGTGATGTGTGTCTTTACCTGAAATTAGGGGGCTTGCACACCCTCAAAGGTATATAAATCTTGGTTAGAAATAAAGAATCTCTCTCCCGTGGTGCTCTCCTCTGCGGTCCTCGCTTCCATGTCCCCTCTCCCCTTGTTCTCCTTCCCCTCACTCTCCTGCCCTCAGGTCTCCCATCTCTATGGGAATCACCCAGCGGGGCTACGGTGAGCATGCTAACATGAAATTTGTCTGATTCCATCATTTTACTCTTTCTTCTATCGCCTGTATTTCTCTATGAGTTTACTATAATCTTTAATTATTATCACTGTACAATTGTGCCTACCAGACCTGGGATGATTTGTGAGGCGCTGGCTACCCTGACAGCCATGGGAGAATACAGTCTTCTCCCTGAGGTCTTCACTCTAGCAATCATACAAACATCTGTGCAGATTTCATGTTTAATGTAGCTTTATGTCATTTCCATCAAAATACCCAGATGTTCTATTGAAATTAAAGACAATCTCTATCCTCACGATATTTAGGTAACAAGACCAGGCCTACCTGAATCTTTCCATACATCTGAACACATAGGGAAACTAGAGTATGTCATCCATAAAGCTCCTTGGCCCTATGATATTTCAGAATATTTAGAAAGGAGTAAAAATACTTTAACCCTATCTTCTAGATTTAGAGTTGGAATAAAAGGTTTCCTAACAATATGGTTATTGTGTGGTTAAAAGAAACCACAGAAATAAGAAAAAGTGCATTTATCCTCTCATGAGTTATTACCGAGGGTGGGCATTGGGCTCAGTGTATTTTGAGAGGCGCCTGCTAACAGCGAGAGGCGTTTCCTGGACTTACACTGTCTTCCACAACTGTGGGTACCTCAGCAACATTCTTTTCTGGTACTGAGCTTTCAGACTCTTGGTCAGGAGTATTACCTGGAGTTGTCTCTGCAGGTTTCCTGCCATGGGCAGTAGAGCTACCATAGTGGTCAGCACAGCAGTTCTAGCTGACCAGGCACTGCAGTCCTTACCCAGACTCCTGTCTTCACTTCTATCTTCTCTTGGTCCAGAGCTGGTGGGTCCTTAGCATCCATGCAAGTCTGCTTTCTCCCTGAGACTGGTTTTCTGTCTGGACTCACACTGACTCTCACTCACCGTGAAAAGCTTGGGCCATAGAGAATGATACAAGTTGCGAACACTCTGAATTGTTTGCAGTGAAATGAAGTGAGATCGATTCATGTAGATATTTATATAGATATTGTTATGAGATATATGCCACAATAAAATATCAATCAAGAAAGACATTTGCATGAAAGACAATCAAAGTATTAAACAGAGGTTAGGGTTCATTCTGTCCACAGAAATAGGAACCATACTTAAAGCAGATTTCTATTCAAAGTAATTCAAGCAAGAGAGTTATAGAGTTATTTATTCCATGTTAAGGAAGAAATTGTCAAGTGAGAATTCTTTTTATGGGTTTCTGTGATGCGTTTGGGAGGGAATTTTGCAGCTGTTGGTAATTGTTGAACACAATAATAATCTAATGCCATTTGTGTTAGTCTGGGTACATTAGATAAATGATCCACAGAAACTCATATGTATAAGAGAGTTTTATATAAAGGTTAAGTGCACATCAAGAAAACATCCTAACTCAGTGGTACCCAAGCCCACAACTCCAACATTAGCCCATATGCCCAACACCAATCCACAAAGTCTTCTTCCATCTCACAAAACATGCACAATGAGGCCGATGGCAGGAAGAAAGCCAAGTAAGAGAATGTGTAAGCATCTCAGCACAGGCAGGGTCACCCCTCAGCTGTTCTAGCACTCAGGGCTTCATGGGGGTAGGTCCATGCAGCTTCTCTTAAGGGATGTTCTTGCAGGAAGTGAGCCTTGCCAGATGAAGCAGGGAACTGTCTAAGGCAGCTGCACCCTTGTCTGACCATCAGAAAACAAGTGACCCTAGAACTAGAAAGGCGAGGCTCACCAAGCCATTTATCCCTCGGCCCTTCAATTGACCCCATAAGTGTTTATCGGCCAGGTTGGCACAATAAACTATGTACCTCTCCATTGAATTATGTATGAGAAGAATGTTGAAAATATTATTTTGTAGCACATATATGATAAAAATAACAGAATATGACATAGTTTTCATTTTTTACTCACAATTAGAAACTGATGGAGAGTGTTGCTGGTACAACATTTCAAAAGACTAGCTAAAATATTCAATCAGAAAAGAGATTATGATATAAGCCAGAAATTTGAATTTATAAAAAGTGTTAGCAATGGAATAAATATTCTTTATTTAATATTTTATTTATTGTCTCACTTTTCCTCCAAAACTGTTTTATTGGGAGCAAATGCAGTTGTCATATCCATCCGTAGTTCAAGTGCATCAAGCAGTATTATACAACTGCTACCCCAATTAGCTTGAAAACATCATCTTCCTTTCTCAACTAGTGGCACCATCTCCCTTTATTCCACCACCACCACCACTCCACTGTAGTCCCAGAAACCCCTATTCTACTTGCTGTCTCTTTATGTTAATCAATTCTGGCTTTCATCTACCATCAAAAAGAAAAACATATCGCTGAAATTCAAGAATGCTATCCCCCAATGACAAAATACATGAGATAAACTCCAATAAGAATTTAAATTGAGGAAGCAGGCAGTCCAAGTGCAGTCAGCAGCCCTTCCTCGGAATCCATAACAGACCTAGGTGTGCTTCGGATGTGTCAGTCTGGCTACTGGAATGTGAGGATCTTGTCAGTTGACTGCCTTTCTCAGGATATTCTGGATCCAAAAGCACTCTTTAGTAGTTGGTGTCCTGCAACACGCCCTGTGGCTCATGCTGAACACGCAAACTGCTTGTCATATGCATGATATTGAATACAGCAAGAAACAACAAAAAACACCTACTCCCTGCCTTCAAGGAGATTTCAGCTCACAGCACAGCCTTATTTCTCTATGTTTGCTGTTCTTCAACTGCAGCACAAAGGAGGGATGCTTGCAAACCTCCCTCCCTGCACTGGCCACAGAGTGAAACCACTGGCTGTGAGGACTGCTGCCTACTCTGATGGTGAGCCGGCTCTGTCTCTTCTCTGTGAGCAAACTACTGTTGCACACAGAGCCTGTGTGTGAGCTGAGCTTTTGTCAGTGACTTCCGACACTGGTTTAACAGAAATCAACAGTTATATGTGTGCAGTACACAAGAAGGGGAGTAATTCAACTGGAAGGGAGAATAAGGTTATTTTTATAAAAGAACCTTGTAAATTGAAGCACAATCAGGAAAAATATATTTAAAAGGAAAACCATTAACATGTTAAGAAAGATTTTTAAAATAATATAAAAGATGTCACAGAAAAGGATGATATAATTAAAATGAGAATACGATATATGAAGTTTTGTGGAGACCAGGATGATGGAAAAAATAGAACAATTTTTAAAAATAGAACAATTCCTGATAATAATATGAAGTATGATTAAACACAATGCAGAATACACAGAAAACAAATTAATGGACATAAATAAACAAAACAAGATGCAAATTCAGAAATTCGATAACTATAAGCCATTGGCACCGTTGAATCCCGAATCACAGTGATTCTAGGACAGAGTAGAACTGCTCCGTAGGGTGTCAGACACTGTTAATCTTTTGGAGGAGCAAACAGCCTCATCTTTCTCGCTTGGAGGAGCTGGTGATTTCAAACTACTGACATTGAACTTTGCATCCCAATGTAAAATAGATAAAAAGATGGCAAAATGAAAACCTGTGCCAGGGGAGGCTAAGAGTTAAGTGAGAAAGCCCTAATTCCAACAGGAAATCCTCCCTGTCATCCATCTGTGCCTGTCTAAGGCTGGTTTCTCTGCGCCCCCTGCTGCCCAGTGTCTTCCCTGCAGGGGAGGTTTGTGTCTGGGCTCACACTGACTTCCCCTCACTGTGTTCCTTGCACAGTAATACGTAGCCGTGTCCTCAGCGGTCACGGAGCTCAGCTGCCGGGAGAACTGATTCTTCGATGTGTCTCTGGTGATGGAGAGTCGGCTTTGGAAGGACGGGTTATAACCTGTATTACCACCATAATCTATGCACCCCATCCACTGCAGCCCCTTCCCCGAGGTCTGGCGGATCCAGCTCCAACAGTAACCACTGCTTGTTATGGAGAAACCAGAGACAATGCAGGTGAGGGACAGCTTCGGGGACGGCTTCACCAGTCCTGGACCCGACTCCTGAAGCTGCACCTGGGACAGGACGCCTGCAAATTAAAAAAAGAAAATTCCATGTCAGTCACAACTATCTCCATAGACCCAGGTCGGATATCTGAATCTCTCACCTTGGGGAACTGTCACAGGCACAGCAGAACACACAGCAATAGCATCTTTAGACCACAGCTCTGTTTCCCAAGAGACCCACAGCCCTGTCTGAAGAGAACTGATAGTTTTCCCACCCCAAGGGTGAAATTGTACCCTAGTGCCTGAAAGATAATTTGCATATGAGGGAGTCCTGTCCTTATAAACAGAAAGTGATAGAGGCCAGGCCCCCCTTTATCTTCTGAGCCCATGGTACGGTAACTGTTTGAACTCATATGTTAAGCAGGGACCCTCAGTTCTTGCTTCAGCCCCATTAACACTTTGGCAGAGTTGGGGGGTTGGGTGTTTCCAGTTTGTTAGGAGGATACACATCCACACCCAACGTACATGGTTCTATCTCAACCATGTCACCCATGCACTCCCTCTGCAAAGGGCCAAATTACTGGTGCCTCAGCCATTGTTATCTGAGTCTTTGCCGCTGGAGTTTCAGCCACAGGTGTGGGCCCTTTGGCGTGGACCGCCTCTCTCCTCTCTGGCTCCTCCCCGAGCCCCGCCCCAAGCCGGCCAGGCCCCGCCCACCCCCTCACCAGGCGCCTGTGCTGGCATCTCAGCAGAAATGGGCGGGGAAAGAGCTGCCTTGAGAGGAAGTGAAGGCAGACCCCTACCCCTCTCTGACCCCGCCAGCTCCTCCCACCCCGGGTCACGCCCAGACAGGGCCGGAAGTGGCGGTGTCTTATTCTGAACTGCAACTCACTGCAAGGATTCCACTGTTGGTGCTCTGCTTGGGGTGCCAGAGAAGCGCCCACAGCCTGAGCACCCTGTTGCCGGCGCTCCCAGGTGGGAGGCTCTGGGCTCCGGGACATGTATGTGGGCGGAGGCTGTTTTAGTCCAGCTGACTAGGGTGCAAGCGCCCTTTCTCTCCCCCAGGAACCCTGCCAGCGCTTCTCTTGGTGAGAGGTGGGCGGGTGTCCCCAAGGCCGGTCCTATTTCCCTGCTTTCAGATTGGTTGTGGTTCATGGTGGGAGTCCCTGTTGGAGAAAGGGGATCCCGGCTGGGGTTTGGGGCTTCGGGGTTCCCTGATTCTCTCTTTGCGGGTCTCCTAACCCCCCTCCCTTGTTTCCTTCCGCACAGCGATGCCTCCTCCCGAGACTCCTTGCGCCTCCTCAGCTCAAAGGTGAGCCCGGGATCTTGTTCTGCTGACCTCTCTCTGGACCCGACCAGAGTCTGTTCTAGGCGCAAGATCTCTTGCTGGTCCGTGACAGAAACGTCTTCCCTGGCTTTAAAATATTGGTGGCCGCCCTTTCTTCTTACTCTTTGTTTTTATTTCTATCTATATATTACTAAGGTTTTTAAAATCATTCCCATTTCATTTCCTTTCTATTCTTTATTGTTTCTGTTGGGTTCAGTTTGTGAAGCACAAAAGGAGTGGATGCCTAGAGATGAAATAACATGCGAGTGTCTGTAAGGATGCCTGGGTGGGGTCGGGGTGGGTCGCTGGCGGAGTTGGGGAGGGTGAGGGGACTTGGGGAGTAAGAATGAAGGATTGAGGGGACTGAACACTACAACCGAAGGTGACTAATAAGTCTGCTTAAAGGCGATTTAATCATAGTGGGAAAATAGACGATGTGAAATCGATTGTGGTAATGATTGTGGAATGCTTAAGATGGCTGAATTGTGGGATTATGTGGGATATGTGGATTAAGTGCCCCAAAACATGTTAAAAAGAAAGAAAGATGCTCTCCATCACAAAAGTAATCTAACTAAACTATGCACAGAAGAATCAAAAACCAAACTGAAACAAAGGAACCAAAAACAAGGTAATGTTAAGGTGTTCAACCTCTATTTGGGGGATGAAACTGGAAGTGACCCTGAAATGGGCCCTTGGCGTTTGAATGTTGTGAGGCTGAAGGACAATTTATTTGGGGCTGGTGTAGTGGGCGTTGGCCCTGGGGCCCTTGGCCAAGGCGCCTCTGCCAGCTGTCCAGGCAGCAGCAGGCTCATGGTCACCAGGATGTCGCAGGCTGTGATGGTGGAGTAGTTTGGAATGTGCCAGTTGAGATGCCTGGTCGGCGATGTGCCCAAAGGTGTCTTTGATCAACGAGTGCACAACGCTCATGGCCCTGAACGAGATACTGGAGTCTGAGTGGACCTACTGGAGCATCTTGTGCACATAACACACAGTAGGTCTCCTTGCCGCTGCATTGGCATTTCTTGCTGTGCTCCCTTTGAGCCTTAGCTGCAGCCTCCTTGGGACTCCTCCCTGGAGCAGGCAGGGACTTAGCAGGGTCAGGTGGGTTGTTTGACTGGGACGGTACACCTGGTAAAGGTAATGTAGGTGTCCTAAGGCGAGTTGAGGGAGGACAGAAACCTCCCCTGGAGCAGAAATTGTTGAAGCTCACTGGATCTTGATTTTTAGTAGGAATTTAGACCATGAAAGAAGGACCTCTAGATCCCTCTGACCTGTTGGGGTTTCAGCAGGAAGTGTTGGAAAAGTTACCACAGGGATAACTGGCTTGTGGTGGCCAAGTGTTCATAGTGATGTCACTTTTTAATCCTTCAATGTCGGATGATTTGATCTAATCTTCCTTGTAAGATGGGGGTGGAGGGGTGAGGGGCAGGAGTAGAGGAGGGAGGACAGGAGAGAGGAAGGAGGTGAGAGGGAATGATTGGAGCTGCCTCCACACTCCCTGATCGCCCCTAGCCTTGAACCCCGGGCAGCCACATGCTGGAAAAGGTGTGTAGGCCAGCCACTGAGTGGGGACTTGTTTTTCTCGACACTACCTAGGTGGT
Source organism: Tenrec ecaudatus (assembly GCF_050624435.1). Lineage (NCBI taxonomy): Eukaryota > Metazoa > Chordata > Mammalia > Afrosoricida > Tenrecidae > Tenrec > Tenrec ecaudatus. The sequence continues at coordinate 69,563 of NW_027459140.1, read as the reverse complement.
CAATGAGGAGGTCCTGTTAGGAAAATGGGTTGGAGATGCTCACATTGTGCACTTGTGTGTCAGCATGCCGTTTGGATCCCTGGCCCGCTGTCGGCACTCTCCCACCCTGGGGTCCCCAGGCTTTCCCACCTGTCTCACAAACTTGAATAGTTGAGTTGGATCCCATTTTATTTTTGTAGATCTTATCATTGTTTCAAAATGTTTCACACACACAAAAATATATTTTCAATTTCATTATTTATGTGATTTTGGTGTGTACATAAGTGCATGTGTGTGTACCATACACATGTTTTTGTAGTATCCTTTTTGATAACAACTAAGGATGTTTACCAGTAGTTTTGTTAGGGCAAAATGTGTGCTACCTGCTAACTGCATATATAAATCTCCTAGTACTGCTTTTGCCCATTTTAGCCCTGCAGGCAGGCTGGCCGGCTCTCCCTGCTCTCTGGCAAACAGCATCACCTCCTCCTCCTCTTGTGTTTTAGAAGGGTATAGGTGTGTTTGAAAGATGGTCAGCATCTTAATATGTAAGGGTTAATGGTTTGGGGGTTGGAGATTAGCAGTTTATCATTAGGGATTTAAGTACCAAGTATTTTTGTGTGTTGAAATGTTGCCTAGAACATTTTAACATTTACTACCTATATATAGTATTTATGACCTATTTGGCAACTTTTAAAAAATTGAATAAATCTTTTTATTGGGGCTCATACAACCCTTATCACAATGCATAAATATATCAATTGAGTAAAGCACCCTTATACATTAGTTGCCCTCGTTATTCTCAAAATTCTCCTTCCACTTGGGTTCCTGGAATCAGCTCGTTTTCCTTTTTATCCCTTCCCTTCCCTCCCCGCTCTCCCCTCCCCCATGAACCCTTAATAGTTTATAAATTATTATGTTATCTTATACTTCCAGGCCTCTCCCCTCACCCACCTTCCCATTGCCCATCCCCCAGAGATTAGAGGAAGGTGATCACACAATGATGGTTTTTGTTCTTGGTGTCTGCCACCTGGTCCGTTCAACACCTTGTATTCGCTTAGGTTGCGCACTTCTCTGTGGGCTTTGTTGTTTCCGAGCTAGATGGCCGCTTGTTTGCCTTCAATTGGCAACTTTTTTACATGACATCTTCAATTTATGATGAATAAGGAATTTTCTTTTCTTCTTTTTGGAAGTCATTTTCTTCTTTTTATTAATTCTTTTTTTCTGATCAATCTAGCTAGTATCATTTTTAATATGAGTGGTGAAAATGGATATGTATGTTTATCCTGATTCTGCGATGGGGTGAACTTTTTTCTCTTTCTCTTACATGTGACATTTTCAAAGTTTTTTTTACAAGAATGTATATTAGCATATTGAGTTTTACCTATTTCATGTTAGATTTGTAGTTGTTTTTTTTTTAACATGAAAAGCTTTTTACTTTGTTTATTATTCATTCTGTGTCAATTTAGATAATTGACTTTTCCCCCATCACTAGGCATATTTGAGTGTTCATTTTCTTGTGTTAAATCAATTCTGGGATGAATTAGAATTAATCTTGATGCATGCTTATTTTAATATATTGTCTGACTCAGTTTCCTATTTTAAAAATAACTTTTTCATTCAGATCCATTATCAACACTCGTCTATATTTTTCTTAAAATATCGTCATCTGACATGGGTATCAGGTTATTTCTTGTCTCATAGAAAATGTTACTAAGTGCTCTAAAAACTATTGTTATGTTGGAACCCAATAAGTTGAACTTAAGCAACAAAACAGTAAAAAAAGTGCTTATTAATCTTATGTGAATACTCTAGCTGCCAGAATTTTTAGTTTTCATCTATCTTACAGTTAGGCTGGAAGTTTCTCAAGAAATTTTATTTTGATTCAATTGATTATAGACCTTCTAAGCATCCTGCAATCCAGTGAGTAATTATTGTCAGTCTCTTGCTCTGCTGGATCCTCTGAACTTCCAGCTGAACCCTCAGTGTACAGGACTGCATGATTTACAGTTTCCTAGACAGACAAATAGCTGCTCACCACTTAGTGAGTGTGTTGTTTTAGACTAGAGCCCATGTTCCTGAAAGTACTCTGCCACCTGGCATGCTGTGAGGCCCTTAGAGAACTGCCTTCAGCTCACCAAAAGAATGGACTAATGAGGGGTGGAAATGCCTCAGTGATTTTGTTGTCACCTTGTTTGTTCCAACTTTTTTTAACTGAAGAAACCTTTTCCCTTTTTTTCATGAGAGAAATAATATCTTTTGTAAACATAACACACTAATGTCTTTGTGTTTGCGCTGGGTGTATATTTGTGGTTTCTGAGACTGTTGTCATATCAGCTGTCATTGAGTCAGTGCCATCTCACTGGGATCCATTGCACAACAGAACAAAACATTGCACTCTCCTGTGCCATCCTCATAATTGAGGATGAACGCATGTTTTTAAAAAATTTATTTATTTTAACTCATTTTATCATGGGCTTGTACAGCTTGTATTACAATCCATGCATATATCAATTGTGTTACACACATTTGTACATGTTGCTATCATCACTTTCAAAACATTTTCTTTCTACTTGAGCGCTGTATCAGCTCATTTTATTCTTCCCTCATGAAGCCCTGATAAATTATAATTTTTTATTGCTTTTTCGTGTCTTATACTGTCTGATGTCTCCCTTCACCCACTTTTCTGTTGTCCATCCCCCTGAGAAGGGGTTATATGTAGATCATTGTGTTCATTTCCCCTTTCACCCCTCACCTACCCCTTACTCTCCTGGTATTGCCACTCTGATTATTGGTCCTGATGGGTTTATCTGCCCTTGATTCCCTGTGTTTCTAGCTCTTTTCGGTACCCATGTGCATTCTCTGGTCTAGCCAGTTTCGTACAGTAGATTTGGGGTCATGATTGTGGGGTGGGGGGAGCACTAAACAACTAGAGAAAAGTTGTATGTTTCATAGGTGTTATACTGAACCCTAACTGGCTCATCCTTGTGACCCATTCTGATAGGTTAGTTTATTGTGCCAACCTGGCTCATAGGAACATGGTATAAATAATGTTGCAGTTTGATTGGAGGGCAAAGAGATAAATGGCTAGGCAAACCGTGCCTCTCTCTCTCTTGCACTCTTCTCATCAGATCTGGGTGCGCCTGCTAGTTCTCTGCCACAACTTGTGAGCTACACTAAGTGTTGGCCTAACAACCTGTGGATCATGTCGCTAGAGCTTGAGGTTCCTTTGAGAAGTGCTTCATCATGTTGCTGATGTATGCATCACTTGAGCTTGGGACTGTTGGATCCTATCTTCTTGCTCTTTGTTGATGATCTGCCCTTTGTTTGCTGCCTGTGTCCAGACTGCCTGCATTGCCGTACATAAGACTCACCTGTCTGCTTCCTTGACCTTGGACCCAGTGGCCCTCATGAGTTGAAGGACTTCCAGTATATTAAATGTTTCACGGAAGTGAGTTGAACTGAGCACTCTGGACAGCTGTGTGAACAAATTAGCTGCTATATTCTTTTGTGCTTTATATGTCTATCCATTATATAGAATATATAATAATATATAATGATTATATATAATGGTTTTATATATAATGATTATATATTGTATATGTAATAGATGTATGTATGCACATATCTATATATATTCACAAGTGTCCTGGTTTTGTTTCTGTGTAACACACCCTACTGTAAGGGGGTGTCCAATTGCCTACAGATGGACTTTGGGTCTCACTCCACACTACCCCTCTTTCAAATTGATAGGATTTTTTGTTCTGTGTCTCTGATGCCAGATTCCTGATCCTATTGACACCTCATGATCACACAGGCTTGTGTGCTTCTTCCATGAGGACTTTGTAGCTTCTCAGTTTGATGGCCTTTAGGACCCCAGAAGCTATATCTTTTGATAGCCAGGAAGCATCAACTTTCTTCACCATATTTGCTTCTGCACCATTTTGTCTTAATCGATTGTGTCAGGAAGCTGAGCATCATGGAATGCCAGGTTATTAGAACAAAGTCTTCTTTCATTGAGAGAGTACTGGGGTAGAGGTCCAATGTCTATCTGCTACTTTTATACTTAAAATTTAAATATATTTACATAGATATGTTACCCTTTTGTCATATATATGTGTACATATGTAAATGACTGTATTTAGAACTCTATAAATGCCCTTTGTCTCCTACTTCTTTCCTCTATTTCCTTTTACTTTCCTCTTGTCCCACTATCATGTTTGGCCTTCATCAGTTTTCAGTAATTCCTCTCATTACATTGCCCTTGATCACGCCCTACCAGGAATCCTACACTCTCCTCAACGTCGATTTTAGATCACTTGTTGTGCCCTTGACCCCAGGCTTACAGCCACTTCCTTTCCCCCACTTCCCTGTTTCCTTTATCCCCCCCCCCCAGAACCATCAGCCCCATTGTTGTCTCCTCTGGTGTGTTTATCCTGCCAATCTTATCTAGATAGACATGCGGAGACAATAATAAGCACAGAAACAAGACAGAGCAAAATAACAACAACAAAAAAGGAAGCAACCACCGGAAAAAAAGAGAAAAGACTTAAGAATCATTCCAGGTTTGTTCGTTGATCATTAGGAGTATTTTACTGTTGGTTGAGTCTGATGTGGTACCATGCCTTGGCCACTCAGTCTGTTTTTTTGTATTTCCCGGGCACTTCATTGCTTTGCTCCTCTTGCTGCTCTGTTGCATGCCCTTAGAGTTTTGCCCCAGTGTGGTGAAGTCAGATCGAGCACATTTCCCACAGTGTGCCACAGTGTTGTCCCTCATAGCGCTGTGGGTCATTAAGGGATGCCGTGTCTTGTGATTGGGATGGCCCTATGGTCCTCTCTGTGCATTAGGCAATTTGAGCAGGAATATCATTCTTCGGGTTTGGTGAACCATTTGTCGCAGTCACTTTGTTAATCCATTTGGTAGTGGGATTCATGTTTTTCACTGCCCGTCATCTTTACCAAACAAAATATCCTTTTCGAGGAATGATCTTTTCTGATATATGTCCAAAGTATATAATATGAACTCTCACCATCCTTGCCTCTAAGTAGCACTCTGACATTACATCTTCCAAAACAGACTTGTTTGTCCTTTGCATGTCCATGGTATGTGGGACATTCTTGTCCAGAACTACAATTCTAATATATTCATTCTTCTTCAGCCTTCCTTTGTTCATCTTTCAAATGCACAAGAGTCAATTGACAATAGCCTGCTTTGGTCAGGTGAAACCAGTCCTCCAGGTAATATCTTTTCCTTTCAATACTCTAAAGAGGCATTGTTCAGCAGATTTATCTAATGCAATGATTGATCTCTTGACTGTTATACTTTCAGTATTCAGGATATTTGTTTGTTTGGTTTTTTTTTTTTGGTTTTTTTTTATTATTTTTTATTTTTTAACAAATTATTGGGGCTGATACAATTCTTTTCACAGTTCATACATATACATACATCAATTGTATAAAGCACATCTGTACAGTCTTTGCCCTAATCATTTTTTTCTCCTCTTTTCTTCTTTTACATTTTATTAGGGACTCCAACAACTCTTACCACAATCCATACATATACATATATCAATTGTATAAAGCACACCCATACATTCCCTGTCCCAATCATTCTCAAGGCATTTGCTCTTCACTTAAGCCCCTTGCATCAGGTCCTCTTTTTTTTCCCCCCCTCCCTCCCTTTTCCCCCCTCCCTCATATGCCCTTGGTAATTTATACCTCATTATTTTGTCATATCTTGCCCTATTTGGGGTCTCCCTTCCCCCCTTCTCTGCTGTCCCTCTCCCAGGGAAGAGGTCACATGTGGCTCCTTGTAATCAGTTCCCCCTTTCCAACCCACTCACCCTCCACTCTCCCAGCATCGTCCCTCACGCCCTTGGTCCTGGAGGTATCATCCACCCTGGATTCCCTGTATCTCCAACCCTCACATGTACCAGTGCACAGCCTCTGTCCTATCCAGCCCTGCAAGGTAGAATTCGGATCATGGTAGTTGGGGGGAGGAAGCATCCAGGATCTGGGGGAAAGCTGTGTTCTTCATCGATACTACCTCACACCCTAATTAACCCATCTCCTTTCCTAAGCCCCTCTATGAGGGGATCTCCATTGGCCGACACTTGGGCCTTGGGTCTCCACTCTGCACTTCCCCCTTCATTTAATATAATATATATATACGCATACATATATACATATACACATAAATACACATACATACACACACTTATATCTTTTTTTTTTTTTTGCATGATGCCTTATATCTGGTCCCTTTGGCACCTCGTGATCGCACTGGCCGGTGTGCTTCTTCCTTTGGTCTTTTTTCTATACACCAACCAATTTTTTTTCTGGAAGGAGTTAAAATTTACTCAAGCTTTAGATTAAGAATTTTGATCAAGGAGGGGCTGTCGGAGCCAGCTCAGGAGTCAAACCGTCCTGAAAGAGGGGGAATGATTATTAGGGTAAAAAGAAGAGATTAAAAGTATTGGGAGGGCAACAGTGAATACTGAAGCTTCGGGTTTGTTTTACATACTCCTTTTATCCATGCAGAAACAACCCGGGGTTTATTATCTCATTGTTAAGCAAGCACATTTGCTACACATAGCAATTTTGTCTTCTGCCAAGGCAGACATCCCTGAGAAAATTAAACAACGTATCTTCCCAGACTTTGCATACTTTCTTGTTCTTTTTTTTTGTTGTTGTTCTTGTTCTTAACAGTATGTTCAAAACGTAAAGTCACAGAAGAAATCAGCAAACACTGACACATAGTTCATGAGACTTATCAGCTGTTTCAAAGCTGAGTCTTAATGGCCTTCAACAGCCCCTGCTTTTTTATTTACTGAAGACGTCTTTACTCAAAACGTCAGCAGATCACTGTGTCTGTCTTAGGTTGTGAAGTCCTGAAATCGCCCTTACCCGTCATCAGTCACTGTCTGCAGGAGACTATGACCTGTCTTAGGTTGGAATACTCAGACTCGATTTTACCCGTCTGACTAACCAGCCTCTGCCTTATACTCCTGTTTGGGGAGGGAGTGAAGTATGCAGGTGTACTTCCTGTAATTTTGTTCCTAAAGCCAATAATTCAACCATAACCTTGTGCAGTATCATAGGGAGTATGCATAAGATAAACAATACACACACTCCCGCTGTGACTAGAGAAAAAGCATGTGAGGTAGGCCTCTGAGATTTCCTAACGAAGGGAAAGAATCTTGAAAATGCTGGAGCCAATCCTCAGCAACCTTGTCGACATCAAAATAAAGAGACTTAGCATCTTTTATGGCTAATATTTCTTGATGGAGTTGTAATCAATCTAAAGACTCATTAGCATTGTGCCAAGTACCTTGAAGATGATTCTACACTTTAATCCAGCTATACTGACTGTTAGTGTACTATTTAGGTGTAACACAGATCCATGTATGTACAGCATGGCACTGTAGACTAGACCTGGCCTTAAGCCCCTGCACCTCGTCTCCTAAATACATGACCATGTCATAAAGAGCATTTACTTTTTGTTCTAACTTCCTGTCTATATCTTCTTGAGTACCCAAAACATTAGTCACATCTTTGGATAATTCATTTCCACAGTGGGCAGTTTGTAAGATTTGTGAAAGTACAATTGCTGCAGTAGTAGCAGTAGCAACTAAACTTAATATAGCTAAAATACTTGCTATAAGCAAACCTACAAAACACTTAAATCTGGTTGATGCTTTTTCAGTCTCTTCTAATACCTGTAACCCTCTTTCTGAATACCAAGGCCCAGTAATATTCACTGGCAGCATAACAAAAGAAGGTTGATATAAAATGGCGATGACAATACCTTCAGGGGACCAGGTAATACAATTAGACAAATTGCAGTTATTACAAGACCTGTTAAACTTAGAGTCATCATGATCTATAGTAATATTCCCTGCCAAAAGTACATAAGGCGATGGTACGCAGGCAGTAACATTTCCCTGTGGTCTGGAGGTAGGGCCCATAAGCTTCATGTCCCCCTAAGCAGCCCCTATTTTCCACCACTGAGTTTGTGGAAAACCCAAATCTGACCACCAAAGCCCTGCAGACAGCCCCTTTTCCCATTTGGCAGTGTTTTTTTTTTTTTTGAGTATTGTCCTGGTTGACAGACCAATCGATGATATATCTCTCTTTTGTGACGTTATACCTGATGGGCTTGTCTGTGAGACACGATCTCCACAATATGGTTTTATTATTCTTTTGAATCTCTAGTCTACATGAGGAAAAAGACTGTGGAGTGGGTGGAATAACATTTCCTTCACTTTGTACAGGGAGGGCGTGAGTCATTAACCCACATCTTGATTTCCAGACCTTCCCAGACAGCAGGAAGTAAGAGTGGTGGATCAGAAACTTAAGCCTAGTACTTCTCACTGAGCCATGTCCCCAGAAGCACTCTGAGGCAAATTACCATCTGCATGGTTTGCAAACTGCACCAACCATTCAGGCAGCCCCCATGCTCCATCAGCATCCTGTGTAAAAACCCAAACATGCCCTCCTCCCCATATTAATAGCGGGTTGGGGCCATTCCTCCAGGCAAAACAAGCCAATGATATCTCTTCATAGGCTCTTTGAAGTTGGTGGAAGGGACACTAAAGGCAAATCTTTTACAATATTTTGGATCCAAGGGCGTGGTATAAAAACAATCTTTTAAATCTAAAATGATCTTATATGTATTGGCTGGAATAGCAGAGGGGGAAGGGAGCCCAGCCTGCAGGGCTCCCATAAGTTCCATAGTATCATTAACCCTCCTTTACTGTTTTTCCTTACAAAGCAGCTGCTATCGCAAGCCCCTGAGTAAAGAAAGGTTCAATGTCTGAGCATAGTCTGATATAATCGGACAGGTTGCCCTTTTTTCCAAAAGGTCTCAGCGCTGCCTGGCAGGCAGTATTTGCATTTTCAAAAGCCAATTGTTTCCATTCTGCGGCGGGAAGCACCTCGAAGGAAAGTGTATCTAATAAAGATTGAGTAAAAGAGGCAGTTGGGCCATATTGAGCACAAGCAACCTTGAGTTCTTTTAGCTGTTTGAAAGGAATAGGAGTAAGCCCTCTCCAATAGTTTGTGTTATTTTTCATCAGTTAACCTTATGTAGAGAGCTTGAACCCCATTCTCTGGGCAAAGATGATGGAAGATAAGTCATCCTTTTCCTTGATCCATCTCATTTACCTTTAAACTTCTGCATTCACGTTGGCTCTTGGCATCACCCATGTACCTACAACTAGACATCCTTTGAGTGTAGCGTGCATTCTTTTACAAAGGCTTTATCATTGCCATCCATAAACACAAGAGCTTCAGAGAGGAGAAAATAAACATCCCTCTGGGCCTGTTTCCTAGTTAAGGATGTCTCTGCATTGACTAGTTCACCTCTAGGATTTGCTGTTCATGTCCTTCTGTTTCTTATTGTCCACTTTAAAAAGAAGTTTCACGGATTAGCGTACTCTGCTGTGCATATTACTATGGGCCTCTAATGGATTCCCCCATGCTTAGTAATTTCTTAACACTCAATAAAGTATTTTATTCAAGGAGATGTGAGCTCATAAAGTTTGAAGAGCTCACATGGGTTGGACTGAACACACGCAAGCAGGAAACTCACATAATGGCATTTGTGTTTTAACAGTCATATTAACATACACATGCCTACTATGAACAAATCAGCACATATACTAGAACTAACAAATCTTCATACAATACCCTCAGATTAATAAATATACATGCATTTACTTAAGAAAAAAACCCACAAAGACACACTAAAATATACTAGAATTATAATAATAGAATCAATGCAGAACAGACTACAAGTTCTGTCACATAGTATAACATATTAAGGCACAGAGTAGTTCATGTGTACTAGCACATACAAAAAAACAGACAAAGTGCATACAAGAATATACACACTGAGCTACAAGAATGTGGAGGTGTGTGGCAGAGACATTTTCTCTGCAGGTAGAGGAAATAGGTACCTAATTTAACTAATCCTTCTTAGGCTCCTCTACATTTCTCCCCTGAGGGTCCCTGTTATCTGTGGGCTTGAGTGACCCCTGAGCCCCGCCCTCTCCCTGTATGGGTGTATGTGTCTGGGTTCCCATAGCCTTTCCCTCTGTGTTTGCCTGACTCAGAAATATGTGATCATAACTACAGCAGTCACAGTACTGATTGACAGAAAATCAGTCCCTGGGCATGTCTCTAGAGAAGGATATTCTGACAGAACTTGAAGGGAACCTGTGGGTGCCCTGTACAGAATAGGATGCTTATAGCCCATGCAAAAGGGGACATAGGGCAGGAAGGGAGGTGAGGTCTGTGGAGGCATGTTGAGACTAAGCATAAAATGTGTCTTATCTCCCTTTTCCTACTCTTGTATCAATATGCACAACTGCTAAATTAAACAGCCTTTGGAGAAAAAAACACTGACTCTCAAATTAGCCTGTGGTGGACAAGGACAGACAGGAGCTGTGAATGAATAAAATGAATGAACTCAGAGAAGAAAGTCTCCATTTGGATGAATGGAGAGAGGTGACTTGATCTAGGATTGGGCTACTGGTGGTAAGTTCATGTAGTATGTTGTGTGGAAATATATATATATATATACACACACACACACACATACAAAGATAATAAAGTGAGATCCTTTGCACAGCAGGGACTGTTATCCCGAGGAAGGAGGGAATACAGGAGGGTTATTGAAAGCAAGGGATAAAGTTTTTGATGAAGCCGATGATTTGAACAGAATTTGTCCTAGATGCAGGAATTACCAATTACATGGGAAATTTGAGACAATTCAAGGGAAAAACGAAACAAGCTAAATTTGAAATCATCCTATCATCAGAGGGAGATTGGGTGAGTGTTTCAGAAAGATGGGAGGAGATGCACTGATTCCCTGAGGGATGCTGAGAAGGAGAAGAATCCCCAGACACAACAGGAAGCCAGTAGTGAAGCTCCATTTGGACCTGCTCCTGGGTCTGAGTCCTGTGCTCTGCAGATCCTGAGGGGTTCCTGCAGCCTAACCTCTTCCACTAGGGTACATTCATGTCTGGGTTAACTCTGACTTCTCCTCACTGTGTGCGTTGGTCTGGGTAGACTAGAGAAACCAATCCATAGACACACGTATGTTGTGTATAAGAGATTTAATATAAAGGGCAATTGTACATTTAGAAAGCATCTTAACCCCAGTTAGGGCCAAGCCCATAAGTCCATTATTAGCCCATGTGTCGGATACCAATGTATAAATTCCTCTTCATACTTATGAAATACATGCAATGATCCAGAATGCAAGATGGTCACAGGCCAGTGGGCAGAAAGTCTTTGGATCCAGTGGCATTGTAAGCTTTTCAGCGGAGACGGGTCTCTACATGTCTTCTCCAGAACCCAGGGCTGCATGGGGTAGGTCCATGTGGCTTCTATTCAGGGATGTCTCACAGAGAGTCACCCTTGTCAGTAGGGTGTCTCCCAGGGATTAGAGAGTCTCTCTTCCACCTCCAAGATGGAATACGGGATTTCCCAGAATTCTCAGAAGGCCATGCCCACGCAGAGGCTTCATTGGCTATGATCCAATTGACAGACTCCAACCCTTCCCTCTTTATCCTCTGAAGTCCCAAATTCACACCAGATTATGTAACTACCATACCGTGCATCTTTTGCACAGAAATACAAAACTGTGTCCTTGAAGTTCAGGTTGTCCATTTGAAGTTATAGTATGTCCTTACCATTGTCTTTGGAGATGGTGAATTGGCCCTTCGGAGAGTCCTACCAACACTATTCATGTATGAAACCCACTGCCGCCCCCTCTCTGGGGCTAGGCAGATCCAGTGTATATTATAAATACAGGCAATGAATGCAGAGACTGTACGGGAGAATATCAGAGAAGCCTCCGACTGCCTCAAGTCTCCCTCAGATGCCATAGCTCCACCTCACACTGGACACCTGTAAACACACAGACATCCTGATCCTGAAAATCATATTTACTGCCTCTCACTCATGCCCCCTCATGCACACTTTCTCTGCATCAAAGCATCTTTTGAAATTCCAAAAAGGAAAATTGAGCTCAATAGAGATTCCATTGTGACTTGATTTGTTCAGTCTTGAATGGGGGTACCTTGGAATTCCAGAGGTGGAGCAACTGTCCAAGAGCTTCAGAGTTGGGACTTGGATGGTTTTCCTCAGCAGGGGAGGGGTCTATTTGCATACCTTCTGCCTATATAGTCATAAGTAATGTTGAATGACTTCTAAGAGAGTCACTCCAAGAGTAGATAAGAATGTTCTAGATATCTTGGAAAGCCCTGCGTGTGGGGTTCATTATGCAGTGTGCAGCTAAATGCAAGGTCAGTCATTCTAAATCTCCAATGGCTCTGCAGGGGGAAGAATTCTCTACACACCCATGAAGATTTATAGACTCAGAAGCCTACAAGGGCAGCCCTATTCTATAGGGTTGTTAAGAGAAAGAATTGACTTAATGGAAATGTCAACCTACAGTTAGAGACAGTGCCTTGAAATGTGCCCTCCTCCTCTCCACCCCTTAAGTGTGGTGCTTATTCATTTCTTGATGCAGTTAAATAAATATTCCCCTAGAAATATATATTTAATCTGACACAAGCTTCCCTTGTCTAATTCTCTTTTAAATTATCTTTTGGAAAAGAAAATTCATATGCTAAAAGTAAAACCCTCCCCAGCCCCTTCTAGACCTTCCCTTAATTGTCCCCTTGAGCTGAATATGACAGCGGCTCCTGAGTCTCGCTCCTTCCCTGCAGGTTTGTCTTGCCTTGAATCAAGCTTGCCTTCCCTTCACAAATCTTTTGCACACCAAGAATTTTAAGGTACTGAGTTAAACTTAGAAGTTCTGTAGATGCTGAAGGTCTCTACATACCCAGAGAAGCCAATGCTGTCTGTGAATTTGCATAACACATCGGGACGTTTCCAGGGCATCTTCCAAAAACTAGAGGAAGTCTCCCATGCTTGAGGAGTTGATTGTGCTCTCCAAAATCTAGGTATTATGCTTTACAATACTAATGCTTTCTTTTTTATTAAATACTTTTATTGGGGGCTCTTAGGGCTCTTATCACAATTCATGCATTCATCCATTGTCAAGCACATTTGTACATATGCTGCCATCATCATTTTCAAAGCGTTTGCTTTGTACTGGAGCCCTTGATATCAGTTCCTCATTTTCCCCTCCCTCTCCCACTCTCCCTCTTTCATGAACCTTGATAAATTATAAATTATGATTTTCATATTTTGCATTGTCTGCTGTCTCACTTCACCTACTTTTCTGCTGTTTGTCCCACTGGGAGGGAGTTCTATGTCAATCCTTGTGATTGATTTCCTCTTTCTACTCCCACCTTCCCATTACTCTCTTGATATCTCTATTCTCATTGTTGGTTCTGAGCGGTTTATCTGTCCTGGATTCCCTGTGTTGTGAGATCTTATCTGTAGCAGTGTAAATATTCTGGTCTACTAAGATTTATAAGGTAGGATTGAGGCCATGATAGTGGGGGGAGAAGCATTAAAGAACTAGAGGAAAGTTGTTTGTTTCATCGGTGCTGTAGTGCACCCTGACTGGCTCTTCTCTTTCTTGTGACCTTTCTGTAAGGAGATGTCCAATTGTCTATAGATGGGCTTTGGGTCTCCACTGCACACTCTTCTTCATTCACAAAGATATTATTTTGTTCTGGGTCTTTGATATCTGATACATGATCACGTGTACACCTCATGATCATACAGGCTGGTGTGCAAAGAATGTACAGACGTGCTTTATACAATTGATGTATGTATATTTATGGATTGTGATAAGAGTTTTATGAGCCCCTAATAAAATGTAAAAAAAATAATTTGACAAATCCTGGTTAAAGGATATGTTTTTCTCAAGAGAATAATTACCTATTAAAATAATAAATATTGACAAAAATAATATACAACTGTCAATTATTTCAGAAATGGTAAAATCAGGTTTGGTTTGGTTTTCTCTTCACAGGAGATACTTGGGCTGGGATTCACACACATACAATTTCAACCTAAAGTAATTTGGAAAAAATAATTAGGATGGAGAGAAACTGATTGTGTTGAGTGAAGCACATGGAGGTCAGAATTTAACGGCATAGAGAGACTACCAGTCCTTCTGGGATTGATTTCAACTTGTCCCAAGTGTGATTTCTTTCTCCCCTGTCTTCTGAGGAAGAATATGGGCTTTTAATTTTTAGGATCTGCCCTCCAGGAAAATAAGAGACATGCGAACCTAGTTGCTGAAGGTTCCTTGAAGTGGTCTTCCACATGGGTGAATTGGAAAACTCCAGACACAAGAGCAAAGAAACACTTGGCACCCCCTGCACCTGCTCCTGTGGCAAAGATTGTGTCCCATGTACCCTGAGCTCCCTCTGCTGCCCAATTAGGGTTGTGATGCTTGAGATGTTTGACCATTAAGCCTTCATTGTGTCTCCTAGTACGTTTCCTACATTTTACATGTCAGTGTCCTCAGGTTTCAGATTGTTAAAACACATGCAGCTGGTTGAGCTATAGTGGTTGCAATGCATCAATATGTGAAAACTGAGTTGTTGCTAAGACTCATCACAAGGCTTCTGTGCCACCTAACACAGGTCGTGTTTCCCAGAGCCTTTTAGATCTAGAAACATTGATATTTTCAGACCTGGAAGCTAGACATAGCACTTTGAGACATAGCACATAGCTTTCCCAACTCATGACTGGTCTGTAGCAGCTCTACCTGCACGATCACACCTAGGAATACGGGGGGAAATATAATTTAAAACCATTCTAAGATGAAAAGAACTGCTTTTGACATGAAGGTGCTTACAGGGTAGGACATTCATGTCACCAAGAAGAATCCAGAAGGGTGTCACCTCCACAGGCATCTCTGATTAACATGGTAAGGATGAAGGCCTAAGATACCTGACTTTCATGTGTGACTTGGAGCTCTGTTACCATATTTTACTGTAGGCGATCCACGTGTGCTGTGCTTGTGGAAGCAGAAAGAGGATGGCTCTGAGGAGGAGCAGTAATGGCCTCTAGAGGGGATTTTCCTGACCTGTGTTCTGTGAGGTCAATCTCTACCCTTCATCATTTGTACTGACTGTGGACAAACAATTTCTTCCTGAAAACCATGGGTAGATTTGTAGAAATGCAGACAGTTGGCCTGAGGTGTGAGCCATAATGAAGGGAATTCCTGGGGATACTATTTTCCTAGGAATGTTCCACTTTCTCTCTGGGCAGCCCAGTTCTACCCTTAGGACAAGGGTAGCCCATGAGATGTGCAGGCTGTTGAGTTAAAGTGGAAGGTAAAATGATGAACATTTCTGAGCATCCACTTCAAAACAAAACACTTTTATTAGAACTTTCCCCCTTATATAATTCAATACTTCAACCATATCAAGAAGAGTTGTATAATCTTTACCACAGTCAATTATAGAACAATTTCTCCCCCTCTGTAATTATTATTCATGTAATATATTTCACATACTTGCAAAACTGTATGCAACAAAACTTTCACCGATTCAACGCCTTCTACATGTGTAATTCAGTGCCATTGAGTATTCTTTTCAGGTTGTACAACCATTATTTTTATCCCCCTGCATATTGTTTCACTGCAGTTAAACTTAATTTAATGCCCCCCCTAAGCCAAATCTCTTCCCACTTCACACATGGTAACCATAGATCGTTTTCTTTCTTTCTTTCTCTCTTTCTTTCTTTCTTTCTTTCTTTCTTTCTTTCTTTCTTTCTTTCTCTTTCTTTCCTTCCTCCCTCCCTCCCTTCTTTCCTTCCTTCCTTTTCTTCCTTTTCTTTCTTTTTCTTTCTTTCTTTCTTTCTTTCTTTCTTTCTTTCTTTCTTTCTTTCTTTCTTTCTTTCTTTCTTTCTTTCTTTCTTTCTTTCTTTTCCTGATATAACATTCACATTTCCATACTTAAAACACTTCTAAAAAAAATTTGTATGCCCATTTTCAAAATAAGCTTAATGCTCCCTCCTGCTTCACAGATCCACTGATTACTCCTCCCCCTTCCATATAAACCATTGCCTCAGTTATGGTCTCTATTCATCCACTCCTTTACTTCCAAACTTGGAGATAATAACAAAAACAATTAAAAACAAAGATATAATTAAACATAAAGAAAAATTATAATGACATAAAGATACAAATAAGAGTAGAGTACAAAACAAATAGAGAAGGTACCTACTTCGCTTTTCCTGTCCTGCTCTTTATCTGCCTCCATGGTTGCTGTGGTAGTTGTATAATCTGCTGTCAATTTGAGACTTAAGATGAAGGGATGGAGTTTAGTCTGTCAATCTGGGTGCAGTTTGATGACATCATTTGGAGGCACTGAGGAGAAAAATAGCTCGCTGGAGGCAGGACACAGTCTCATGCCCTATGAGACATTCCTGTCAACAATGCACAAGGAGCTACGCTAGAGCCCTGGAGCTGAAGGAGCCACGTGGAGACTCTTAACAGCTTTGAGATGTTTCCACCCATCTCCACTGGATCCACAAGACTTTGCACCCACTGGCATGTGCTCTTCATGCATTCGGCATCATTGCATGTGTTGCATGAGTCTGAAGAATTTATAGTCTGGTGTCAGATATCTGGGCTAATATCAGACTTATGGACTTGAACTGGACTGGGCGGTTATGCCTTCTTAATGTACAATTTCTCTGTGATATAAAGTTCTCTCTTGTACACATATGAATGTCTGTGAATTTTTTTCCCTAGTCCACCCAGACTAACATAGTTGTGGAGTTTCACATGTTCACTTTCCAGGCACTAGTTAGAGGTGCCCATGGTATATGACAGGATTTAGCTAGATCCATCCTCTAGGTGATCATATTCTGGGTACAGGATCTTAACATGGCTCTGCTCAATACTTACCTTCATTGAAAAATCAATGAAGATAGGGGCATTACAGCAAAGTGGTGTGAAGAAAGCAGATGGTACCAGGCTATCAATTATCTGGGATCTAAATGGCTTGTCTTCAAGCAGCCATCTAAGTCAGGTGTCAAGGAAGTCCACAATGAAGAAGCACACCAGCATGTGTGACCCAAAGATAGTGACAATTCAAATGTGATGAAGGAAAAACCTTCAGAGCTCAAATTATGAACATCCAATTTGTCGAAGGGTAGGTGAACAGTGAGAACTCAAAAAAATCCATCTGAAGAATATTTAGTCATATTAAACCTCTGGCAGATCCCCTTGAAAAGCTTTACTCTCAGACAGAGATAACTGCGAACTTGATCACGGTGGATCAGACCATGGCATAATATGACAATTGGTCAGTTGACCTACCTCTCGATCCAACCTGTACTTGCTCTAAGGTAAAGCATTTCTCACTTGTTCCATGACAGGATTTTTTTTTTTTTGCTGAACTTTAAAATATTGATGGTAGTCTTTCCTTCTTTATTCTTCATTTTCATTTTTATCTTTATATTATTATTATTTTCATCTTGCTGTTTTATTTTGGTTTTGTTTTTTGTTGTTTCTATTGGGTTTCAAAGTTTGTAAAGCACAGAAGGCGCGGATCCCTAGAGACAATAACTGATGCAATGGTCTATAGGGCCCTAGGGGAGTAGAGGAGTAGGAAGGGTGAGGAACTTTCGGGAGCAAACAATGAATGTGGGAGGGGGAGAGAACCAAAGAATTCATTATTATATATATGCATATATACATATAGTACAACATTTTAAACATCTATGTAAATGAATACTATTTTTAAAAAACATTTTATTAGGGACTCAGACAACTCTTATGACAATCCATACTTACATTAATTGTATAAAGCACATCTGTACATTCTTTGCCCTCATCATTTTCAAAGCTCCCTCCTCCCTCATGTTCCCTTGACAATTTATAAATTATTATTTTGTCATATCTTGCCCAGTTCAGAGTCTCCCTTCACCCCCTTTTCTGTTGTCTGTCCCCCAGGGAGGAGGTCACATGTAGAGCCTTGTAATCGGTTCCCTCTTTCCAACCTACTCACCCTCTACCCTGCCAGTATCACCCCTCACACCCTGGTCCTGAAGGTATCATCCTCCCTGGATTCCCTGTGCCTCCAGCTCCTATCTGCACCAGTGTACATCCTCTGCTCTATCCAGACTTGCAAGGTAGAATTTGGATCATGGTAGTGGGGTGGGGTGGGGTGGAGGGAGGGGTGGAAGCATTTATGAACTGGAGGAAAGCTGTATTCTTCATCAGTGTTATATCACACCCTGACTGACTCAAGTCCTCCCCTAGACCGCTCTGCAAGGGGATCTACAGTGGCCAACAAATGGGCTTAGGGTCACCACTCTGCACTTTCCCCTTCATTCACTCTGGTAAGATTTTTTTTTTCTTATGATGCCTATACCTGATCCCTTCCACACCTCTTGATGACACAGGCTGGTGTGCTTCTTCCATGTGGGCTTTGTTGCTTCTGAGTTAGATAGCCGTTTGTTTACCTTCAAGCCTTTAAGACCCCAGACACTATCTCTTTTGATAGCCGGCACCATCAGCTTTGTTCACCACATTTGCATATGCACCTGTTTGTCCTCGGTGATTGTATCATGGAGGTATGCACCCAATTATAAAGATTTTTTTGTTCTTTGATGCCTGATATGTGAATATTATATACATCTATTTTTAAAACTATATAAAAACAAACAAAGCTTGACCAATGGTTACCATGGGTGAAGGTGAAATGGTTGTTGCTTAGGGGGAATTCAGTTTATATTATTGGTGATGGGATAATTTTGAAAAGGATATCAATAATGGTTGTAAACATGAAAAGTATCATCAAAGATACTCAATTGTACATATAACAGTGGTTGAATTGGAGAATGTTTTCTTGTGTACATTTTGCCAAAAATGTAATGATATGAACAAAAGGAAGAAAAAATTTAATCGATAGTGATGATGATTGTATGCCCCCCACTTTTTTTAAAAAAAAGAAGCATCTTTATTAATACAGTATTTATTTGTCTCTGTCAAACCTTGAGCCAATTATTTTCCCCAGGCTGTCCGGGGAGGTGCAGGGAAGGGAAATTTTGGGCAGAGAGACTTGGGACAGAGAAATGTGGGGGGTAGATATGGCTCCTTCACATGGCAAAAAGGATGAGGAAGGCCACCATCAGGCAGAAAAGCCCGAGGGCCTTCGAGAAGGCAAAGCCCAGGATGGCATAGGAGAAGAGCGGCTGCTTCAGAGAAGGGTTCCTGGCATAAGCAAGGATGAGGCTCCCAAACCCAGTCCCAATGCGGGCTCCAGAGATGCCACTCCAACTGTGGCAGCCCCAATGAGCTTGGCTGCTGTGTCAATGTCCTTTGAGATATGCTGGTTTGGAAGCTGTGACTAGGGATCAATCAAGTCAGGGAATGTAGGGATGCCAAGCTGCTGAAGCGCTCTTCTGTCAGTGTCTAGGATGTTTCTGCGCCACAGATGGGACACCTCATCAGCTGGGAGGCATTCCTGACCAAGGGATGAGTGGAGAAGAATTTGGCACTGGCAAAAATTTTTAGGGGATGAGGGGTAGTGGCAGGCAAGCTGCTCCTACTGCAGAGAAAATCAAGACAGGTATATGCCTCTTCTTGATATGATTGAATTATATCATGTGCATGAAATTCCAATAAAACTGTTTTAGAAAAGAAACAGAAGATCATCTGTTACTTACACAGACCCTCATTGAAGGGCTTTGGTTAACAGGCTCATGGCCCAGTGCCTGTCTTTGTGAATAACATTCTATTAGCACACAGCTATGCCCTTTTCTCTTTCCTGCTGTTGTTTTCACAATCAGTAAGGTTGAATAATTGTCTCCAAGTCTATATGACCAATGGAATAATCAATTATAGTTTTCAGAGGTCTTTTTGAAAAAAGAAATTTACTGACCCCTGATCTAGGGGAAGAATCTGGATGAAAAACAGCAAGGCTTGATGAAAAACATAATTCTAAACTATGAAGATTGTTTGACAGGATATAATATTTTTTAAAAATAACTGATAGATAAGTAAGAACTACCAATCCTAATGGGACAGTCATGACTTGCCTAGCTGTTAAATGAAAATTCAGTCATTCAGACCCACGAACTGCTGTGTGGGAGAATTTGTGGTGGAATAATCTCATAAGGAAATACAGGCTTGGAAATCTTGTAGGAGCAGTTCTAGTCTGTCCTCTAGGATTACTATGACTTGGAACTGATCAATGTCAACAGAATTTTAGTTTGGGTGAAAGCAACTTTTTACAATATATTGTACTTGAATAAATGACACCACGTTTCAAACCACCAACTTTACAGCCATTAATTGAGGCCTTAACGGTTAGCACTCCACTGAGTCTTCCTGAAAGATATTCAGACTGTGGCAGTTACATGATCTCCTGTGAACCTGCGAAGGGGTGCAGTCTAGCCTGTCAATCAGGTCATGCCTTAATGACCTCATTTGGAGGTGCAAAGGAGATGAATAGCTCACTGAAGGCTAGATACACTCTCTCCCTGTGAGGCATTGTTGTTGACAAGCCACATGGAGCTATGCTAATGGCAGCCAGAACCTTGGAGCTGGAGGAGTCACGTGGAGGCCCACGCCAGCAGTAAGATGCTTCTAATGCCACTGGATCCACAAGACTTTCCACCCACTAACCTGTGATTTTCTTGCACCTGGCATTGTATCATGTATTGCATGAGTCTGAAGAGGAATTTACAGAATGGTATCAGACATATGGGCGAATATTGGCCTTATGGGTTTAATCTGCACTGGACTGGTGTGTTTTCTCAATATACCGTTGCTCTTTATATAAAGCTTTTTCCTATACACATAGGAGTGTCTATGAATTTGTTTCTCCAGTCCACCAGGACTAAAACACTGACCTTCTCAAAATACACACTGATCACCCCTGGAAAATTTCTACTCCCTATGGGACAAGCTCATTTTGGTTGGTTGTTTTTCTCTCTATGAGAATGTTTTATTTTCTTACAATACAACTTTGAATTCACAGATATTAAGGGTAGGAACTGAATCATAAAAAGAAAACAAAACATAAATTCCCGTGTGAAATAGTGAGATGAAGAACCCTGGATCACAATAGAGATCCAGACTAGAAACTCCCTCTCCAAATGCACATGATCCAGAATCATTCCTTCTGTTCATGCCCTTACAGAGCCCTGCAACACAGCTCCCTCCCTGCATAGGAGGTTTGTGTCTGTACTCACTTTGACTTCTCTCTGTGTTTCTTCCCCACCATTATACATGGACGTGTGATTGACTTTTAGACTGTCCTTTCGCTGATACGGTGTGTTCTTGGCAATGTCTCTGGAGATGGTAAACCAGCTTTCATGGAATCTGTACAATATGTGATATCAACAGTACTAATAAGACACCCTGCAGGCCTGGAACTTGGCTCATACAGGTCATGGAAAAGTTACTAAATGTAAATCCAGAGTTTGCACATTAGAATCTCAAAAATGTCTTATGCTCCCTCAAGTTTCCTTCAGACTCAACCAGTTGCACATTGCAATTGCCATTTTCAAACAAAATATATGCCGGTCATGAAAGCGATCACACATGTCAACTGTGTGCAACTCATACCCACTCACACACACTTGCTCTCAATAGCATTACTTATTAAAATAGCTGCCTGAAAAACCCAGCTTAGTACAGACTCCATGATGATTTTGTGTTCATACAAATTTCAGAACAGCGACTCTTGTAGATTATGGTACTGAGGATCTTCTCCAAGAACTGTTTTGTTGGGATTGGGGTGTTTTTTTTATCAGCATAAGGAGGGCCTTTATTTGCATATGCTTCTCCTAGAGAGAATGAGCCTGATTCACAGATAAAGCAGTCACAAAACCCCATGCTTCAATCCCTGAGCGTTTCACCTCTGAGAGTTTCCCCAAGAAGAGGAAGAAACTGACATATTGGCAATGAGGCCTATTTTCCCAGGTGTATTAAATCAGAATAAGAGCTAAATTTGAGTAAATACATCATGAGACTATATCCAATGGACTATGTGCAGATTTGCATGTGAGTGGTAACTTTGTAATAAAGTTTAAAAGGGGTCAATCTGAGATGAGAATGTTGGCTGCTTCCTCATAGAACACATTCCCTTCCGTGACTTCTCCATTCTTCAAGAACAAGGCCTATTCTTTCAGGCCACAGAAAGTGATGAAGAAGATGGTTGAGGAGGGAGACACAAATTAAGTTTGAGAACAGCTTTGGGAATAAAGGCAGTAGTCCTCTCCTCTCAGGGACTTATATCTTTCTAAGATACTCAGAACAAAACCAAGAGCATTTAAATTGTCAGATACACATTTTCTCTCTGCAATAGATTATGTAAAATTAGATATTCAAATATTTGAAGGTCAGCTAAATCTAGAAATCTCATTGAATTCAGCCAAAAATAGCTCCCATTCAATGTGTGCTGTAAATAGGAGTGGCTTTTGTAAGTCACTAAGAAGGAAGAACTTTTCTTTGACAACTACACTCCTACATCTACTCAAGAGTTATTCTAGTGTGGAAAGAGTACATGCAACACTAAAAAAATTACCTTTGACACAGGAAGACATGTAGTATCCACAAAGTCATCATTAATAAAGTTATTCACACCTAATCTTACATTTCATACAGGATCTTATACCAAAATAGCTGAAATTCTTCACTTAAGGTTGTGTGTCAATGGATACTGGGAATGTTACCGGTATCAAACAACAAAATACTAGCAAAGCCACTAGGAGGAGGATGAGCTCATTAATAGGACAAATGTGGACCCTCTGGGTGAAACCAGAAGGAGTGGCCGACATTCTTTGGGGCTGTGAAGGTGAAGATACAACATCCAGCATGAGGAACTGAATGATCCCGTTTGGCCCTAAGCTCTCCCTGAATCCTGAATTTTCACAAAATGTTAGTGTGTTTCCTGGACTATCATGGGCTGCAGGTTCTGAAGGATAGACTGATATAGGATATTAACACCCAGATAATAAAATGCAGTTGGCGAATTTATGTATTTTCAGATGGGATTCCAGAAAAGATACACACACACACACAGCCACAAAGGTTAGGAAAAACAACCAAAGCTGTCCTGACCCCTGAGATTTCCCCAAATGTTGGAAACTTGACTGAATAATTTGTGGTAGTAGAGCCCTGCGTTTGCACTCTACCCTGGGGTAAAAAAAAGGAAAACAAAAAAAGCAAAAATCAGCAACAACAAAAATTGTGTCATTTGAAGAAACAATTCAATATAAAATAGGCAGACCGCCTATCTTTTATTAAATTATTAGCTAGATGATTGCCAGAATTCCTCAGAGTGTGCTGAAAGAACATACTGTTAGACTTTCAGCCAATACTCAAACACTTAATAGATACCTTTACCCAGGCACCATTTTCCTGAAGTATGATTGGAAAATATTTTATCTGAGCGTCTTGAGAACTCTGATGCAGGGACAGCTGGCAAAGTCATTTCCTGTCCTTAAAGGTTAAGAAGCGGATTGTTGCTGTGGGGCAGAATATAGTTTTGGTTACAATATAACTTTGAATTCACAGATGCCAGGAGTAGGCACAGAAGTATTATTTTTTAAATTAGAGATTTCCCACAAGGAACTGAGATTTCTGAGAATCCACATATAACCACAGGAAACCAGCCTTGAGCTCCAGCTGCTCCTGGGTCTGAGTCCTGTGCTTTGTGGGTCCTGCGCACCCCCTGGAGACCAATATCCTCCCACCAGGGGAAGTTTGTGTCTGGGCTCTCACTGACTTCCCCTCACTGTGTCTCTTGCACAGTAATACATGGCTGTGTCTTCGGCTTTCAGGCTGTTCATCTGCAGATACAGCGTGTTCTTGGCGTTGTCTCTGGAGATGGTTAATTGGCCCTTTACTGAATCTGTATAGTATGTACTAACACCAGTACTAATGCCTGCGACCCACTGCAGGCCCTTCCCTGGATACTGGCGGGCCCAGCTCATCCATGGTCACTGAAGGTGAATCCAGAAGCTGCACAAGAGAGTCTCAAAGACTCTCCAGGCTTTCTCAGATCGCCCACAGACTACACCAGGTGCACCTCACACTGAACACCTGCAAACAGACACTCTGATTAGATGACTTACATACAAACACATGCACTCACAATTATACACACACACAGCAAGCTCTACAATGATTACCATGTAAAATGGCCAAAATGAAAGCCACGTTTGGTACCAAATTCATTATGTGTCCTCTGGACTAGCTCTTGCTTTCAAAATATTAACAGCAGAGACCCCAGAAATGGGTACTGTCCTCTGAGAAGTCCCACATCAGGGCCTGTGGTTGTTTTATCAGCAGGCAGAGAGCTGCATTTGCATGTCCCCTGATATTTAGAAGCAGATGAGTAGAGAATATGGACAAGAGTTCTCCCTCAGACTGAACGAGCACTCCCAACAGAAAACAGCTCTTAAGCAGGTTGTTTATCAAGCATTGCTTTAATTGTTATCAATTATCAATCTTTTTAAGAAATAGTTTTCAATTTGTAAACTTTATATTACATACATAACAAACTTTCTAATTGAGTGGTATGAGCATTCACAATGCATCCTCTCTGATTCCCCTTATGGTGTGGATTCACATGATGATAGTGGACCGTTCTATTACCTGTTTCTTGTGTGGGAACCTTACTGATTTTCTTTCCTTCTAAGCATTTCCATATTTCAGTGATATTTGTACAGTGTGGACAGGAAGTTCTTCATAAAGCATGTCCACAAAACATGCAGAATGGTGTCTCCTCTCCGGTTTCTGATCTGAGAGATTCCAGTCCTCCTGCTTTTGTGATAATCAGGAAACCTGGCTATTTATCACTTTTCTTCATCTTCTAAAAGAGTCAGTTTTCATATAATCAGCTTACTGGTTGTGTTCCTGTTATTTCATTTATCTTGGTTACTTTTTTATTGTCTCTCCCAGGCCCGTGCTACCTATGCCATGGATATTACCTATGCATACTCACCTTTTTCTAGTTCCATTAGTTGGAAACTGAAGTAATCAATCTCAGAGTTTTACTTCTACACTATACAACTGTGTGTTGCTATGAATTCCTCATTAAGTTCTCTTCAGATGAACCCCACGGTTTGTTGTCTTGTGATTTCATTTAATCCAGTACAGCCATCTAGGATGTGAAAATCATTAAACACATGTTCATGACACAAATAATATAGTATATATCCATATATTCATCACTCACACTCACTGCCATGAGCCAGTGCAGACTCATCATGACCCTATAGACAGCGTAGAATTGTCCTTGAGCACTTCTGAAACTGTAACTCTTTAGGGAGAAGAAAGCCCTGTTTTTCTACTGTGGAACAGCTAGTACTTAAGAACTCCTGAAATTTCAGGTCGCAGCTTAATGAGTAACCAAAACACCACCAGGATTCATTTATGCATACATATATTTAAATGTGTTTATGCATACAACATATAAATGAATGAATATTGAAATTGATGTGGTGTTTTGTAATATTTAGGAAGACAAGATTCTCAGAGAAAATGTTTTGGAGGGAAAGGAAACCCTAGATACTAAGAGGAAGCTCCTTGCTCCCATGCCTCCCCCATTGCCCTTGCCCAGAAGTCTGGCTCCTGTGCTCTGTGCAGCTCATGTGATCCCTATAGACTAAGGTCATTATTACAGGGAAGGTTGTGCCTGGATGGCACTGAGTCCTCTCACTGTTCCTCTCACACAGTAATGGACAGCTGTGCCCTCAGTGGTCATTGCGCTCAGCTGCGGGGAGAACTGCTTGGTGGATATGCTTTTGGCGCTTGAGAGTCAGCTGCATTAAGGCAGGTAATTGTTTCCTGATGCTCAAACATATTGATAACAAGTGCTGCAAACTTTTCTGCTGGTTGTGGTAGATTCAGGTCCAGAAATATGGAGCCACAAGAGACAGCAAATCTTAGGGAGAGGATTTGTGAGGGATTCATCACTCCTGGGCTCAAATCCTTATGCTGTACCTGTCACGGGGCACCCAGGACAGGGAGGAAAAAAATCCATGCTGACAACTAATGTAAGTCTCTTTTATGTTAACCCATTTTTGGAGTCTCTTGCTATTACCAGAGACATAACTTCCAGACCAAAGAATACATGAAAGAAAATAAAAACTTGCGGACAAGTTATACAGTTTCTGGAGAATTGTGACCAGTGTGGTGCCTTTCACCATGTTTTGAACTTTAACCTGGAAATTGAAGGAGTGATCTGCATGTTAGAGCCCAAGGAGAACAAAGTAGAGATACTTTCAATCTTTTCTCAAAAAACCGAAAAGAGAGTCTAATGTCTTCATCTTCTCTGGAATTGGCTTCCATTTATTGAGAACTCAAGTTCCTTACACCAAAGAGTGGAGAAAATGTCTGGACACAGAAAGCTTAGAGAGTGTTAAGAAATTCTGATTTCATTAACCCCCAGCTGACAGTGGATATTACTTCTACTGTGTTCTCTCATTTCTCTGAATAGTCTCTTGAAAATTCAGTCCTCTTTCTTTAGCCTAACATGTAAATTAGCACGAGTTGTGATGGTGGACATGTACAGAGTTTTGAGATGCAAATGGGCAAAGGACATGAATAGATACTTGACTAAAGGGGACATTCAATTTGCAAAGAT
Source organism: Tenrec ecaudatus (assembly GCF_050624435.1). Lineage (NCBI taxonomy): Eukaryota > Metazoa > Chordata > Mammalia > Afrosoricida > Tenrecidae > Tenrec > Tenrec ecaudatus. Next base: position 43,026 of record NW_027459140.1, on the reverse strand, counting down.
ACACATACAAATATGTTAATTCCCATTACTCATTGGTGGTGTTATTGTTTATTTGGTTGACTTTGTTTTTGAGATCTTTTCTTGGAATGGTTACAGAATACCTGGCCATATTTTCTGGAAAACATTTTAAGCACTTTCACGGAATATTTTTTCTAAAACATATATGTTTAATACAACCTGTAGTGTGGTTTGTTTGTTTTTTCCATGAATTTTCATTGTGCATCACAGTAATACAGAATCATTGAAAGCTGTAGTAGTTTCTCTGTGCAACACGCTGTTCTGAGCAAATAACCTGAGAAGCTGTACTAACTGAAAACTATGACATCAAGATTGAAGGAAGCCAGGTTCATAATCCGGCACATGCAAATGACATAAAACTACATGTTGTAAGACAATATGACTTGTAGAACTTACTGATAAAGAGCAGGGATTACTGCCTTCACTTTAGATTAAAATTCAATGTAAAGAAAATTAAACTCCCTAATATGGGACCAATGGAAAGTATCAGGATAAATGGGGATAATATTGAAATTTGGAAGAAGTTCATCTCTCTTGGATCTACAATCAATATTCATGGAAGCTTGACTCAATCAACTGCTGCATTTAGTTGAGGAAACCTGCTGCACAGACCTCGTCAAAGGTGAAGAGCAAGGAAGTCTCTTTGAAGACTCAGATGTACCTGGCCCAAATTATGAGGTTTCCAATTGTCTCATGTGCATGTCAAAGTCGGACAATGAATGAAAAGGATGAAAGATCAAACGATGTACCTGAATTATGGTACTGGAGAATAATTTGATGGTAGGATGGACCACCAGAAGAACAAACAATTGTATATTGAATGATGTGCAATGCTTAATAGAAAGAAGGGAGGAGGTGATTACTTCATCTCAAGTACTTCGGACATTTGTTAGGAAAATCAGAACTTGGATAAGGACCTAATGCTTTATGAAACATAAGGTTATTAAAAAAGGTAACCTTTAACAAGCTAGATTGGCACAGTAACTGCAAAAAAGGCCTCATACATCACAACTGTGAGAATGAAGCAAGACCTACGCTTCATTCTGTTTTCTCTAGTGTTGCTGTGGGTCCAAATTTATTTGATAGGACTTAAAACAGCAAAATGCAAGGTCAATGACAAACATTGAACTCAATGCAGAGTAAGTGAAGGCATTCACCTTTCAAATTGGAATCAGATAAGGCTATCATTAAATACCAATCTTAATTCGTATTGTGCTGAAACTGTGGTAGTTAAATAATCTGGTGTCAGCTTGAGAATATTGAAAGTGAAGGGGTGGAATTTAGCCTGTCAATCGGGTCACAGCTTGATGACCTCATTTGGTAATGCTATGGAAATAAATAGCTTGCTGGAGGAGGGATACACACTCACTCTAGTTGTGGGATACAAAATGCCCCCCAGCTTTGTCTCACACAAATTTCTGACAAACAGAGGTTATTTGAAAGCTCATGGTGGGAGGTCAGATGCTTAGACATATTCCTCCTGCAGGCATCTGTTCCACTCTAGGTGGGGTACCCACCCAACTGTTAATGGTTTCCATGGAGAGCCAGGAAACAGGTCAAACCTGCTTGGTGACATACAAAGTTAGGCTGCCATCCTGAATCTAGGATCCACCCATCTTATCACATGTAAACCCTTAATCCCTCCTCTTCCTATAGTGTATGTACCCCTATATCACCCCCCCTACCACTACTGTATTACCTATTCCACAACCCTTTTCTCTGATGTATGTCTTTACCTGTAATTCGGGGGCTTACATGCCCCACCCAAAAGAAGATATATAAGCCTGGGTTAACAATATAAAGCCCTCTCCCCTCACTCTCCCTGGCTCTCAGCTCTCCCTTCATCTCCCTCCATCCTTGCTCCCCTGTTCCCTTTCCCATTGTCCTCCTTCCTCTCCCCCTCTCTCCTGCCCTCCTGTCTCCCATCTCCACGTGGACCACCAAGTGGGGCTGAGGTGAGCATGCTACCAGGAAATGTGTCTGACTCCATTATTTCAATCTCTCTTCTAATCTCTCCGTATTCTCTAGGACTTTATTATAATCTTTATATATCTCAACTGTACTATTGTGCCTATCAAACCTGCAATTAGTTGTGGGAGGCTGACCTTTACCTCACACTCCCTGTGACACGTTCCTGCTGATAAGACACATGGAGCTACACTAGATTCCTGCAGCTGGAGGATCCTGTAGCATTGAGAGTTTCCATTGCCTCTGGATCCACAAGTCTTTCCACCTACTGGCCTGCGATCTTCCTGTATCCAGGGTCATTGCATGTGTTGCATGAGTCTGAAGCGGTATTTTTAGATTGGTATTGGACATATGGGTTAATATAGGACGTATGGACTTGGATAGGATGTTTTCTCAATATACAATTGCTCTTTTATGTAAAGGTCTTTCTTAAACAGATTTGAGTGTCTATGAGTTTGTTTCTCTAGTCCACCCTGACTAACACAAACTTTGAACAATAGCTATCAGTCAACAAATGAAAACCAAATGCATCCTAAATGGCAACAAAGAGGTAAAACTCTCTATAATTGCTGATGACAACTCTCTGTAATTGCTGATGATTTTCTAAACATAGAAAATCCAAAAGCCCTAGAAGAAAATTGTTGAAAGCTCTGAAAAGGAAATCAGAAAATAATATCATTTACAATAGCTATCTAAAAGATAAAATAAATGGAATAAACCTAAGAGAACCAAAGTCTTGTAGAAAGAAGTCTATAAGAAAAACACTACTCCAAGTTACCAAAAGAAATGCAAATAATGAGACTAATGGACCATGTTCATGAAGCAGAAGGCTCAGCTTTGTGAAAATAACACACTCTAAGCAATCTATAATTATAATGCAATTACCATTATAATTAACTTCTGACCAAGATCCCAGTGTCTATCTTCAAGGACATGGAATTACTGACCATATTTTAAAAGAAATGGGAGGAGATGAGTCACTCAGGGTTCAGTGTAGCAACAATGAAAATCAAAACCTTCCTCTAGTGCTTGAACGCTTCCTCCCCTCAATTCTCATGATCCCAATTCTGCCTTGGGGACCTGGTTAGACCAGAGGATGCACAGCGGTGCAGTAAGGATCTGGAAACAGGGAATCTAGGACGGATGAACCCCTCAGGACCAGCGGTGAGAGTGGCGACACCTGGAGGGAAGGGGGTATAGAAAGGGAGAACCGATCTAGGGGATCTACATGTAACCTCCTCTCTGGGTGATGGGAAACGGGAAGGAAGGTGAGGGGAGAGACCGGACAGTGTAAGATAAGATAAAATAATAATTTATAAACTATTAAGGGTTCATGGGGGAGGGGGGAGAAAAGAGGGAGGGGTAGGGGAAAAAGGAAAATGAGATGATTCCAGGAACCCAAGTGGAAGGCGAATTTTGAGAATGATGAGGGCAATGAATGTATAAGGATGCTTTACTCAATTGATGTATGTATGGATTGTGATAAGAGTTGTATGAGCCCCAATAAAATGATTTATTAAAAATTACTCTTCAACTTAAAAAAATGAAACAAATCCATCATAAAAAGGCCAAAACTACACAGACACTCCATACCTAGGAGATCCAGTGGTGTTGTAGATTACAAAATAGACTACTATTTGCAAGTTCTGCAGTTCAAGACCATCATCTAATCCTCAGGAGAAAGACAAAGCTTTCTGATCATGGAAGGTTTTACAGTCTCAGAAATCCAAAGGGGCAATGATGGTTTGTCCTGTACAGTTTCTATGAATCTTAATTGATTCAACAGCAGTTAAGTTGGGTGTTTGGGGGTGGGGGGACAATCCCTATAACTGCACCTGAGATTGACCTATGGGAAAACGGACAATCACAGTTTAAGTGGATCATCGCTAGACTTGTCTCTGAGTCCCTAAGACAGTCTTCTCTGGAAATGTCCACCTGGAAAAAAAATCACTCACTTGTGTCTCAGGTATTCTGGATGTGAATGAGCTAGTTTCTAGAGAATATACTAGAACAGATTGATCCATATATAAAGCCAAGGGTCACACAGCAGAATATGTTTCACAAATCCAGGCAGATGAACTACCTCAAGAAATGATTTCAAAATACTTTCCCTATGCAAATGAATGGATTGAAATTGAGGACACAACCTTGTATGAGTGTGCAAGATAAAAACAAATTTTAAAAAAATGTCCCCAAACAAAGCAACACACTCAGGGAATTAAAATAGAGATAAAATGACTCCAGGTGGGAATACACAGTTAAAATGGAGTCGGCATAAGTCTAAACATAGGACAAGCTACTAGAAACTTCTTCAGAGGAAACAGAAATTTACCTTTGGGCAATAAATAAGCAGGAGCAGCTCCCACACTCCCCCGGCTTTGTAAAAATTAAAGAAACAACGCAAAATTCTTGAAGAGTGTATGTGGGAAGGGAGATCTTCCGTACTTGGCTCTTGCCCTTCTATCGAGACCAATACGCTTTCCCAAAGAAAGACTGGCCTTCACTTTGGCTGAGTTCCTGCTCACTGAACCCCATCTTTGTACAGCTGGGCCTGTCTCTTTCTCCTTTTACTTGCCACCTGCCAGACTGTTGACTGATAGCCACCAACCTGGGTCACCTCGCTTGAGGCCTCCAGTCCTGGAAGGACTTAGCCCAGCTACCTGGGAATGCCAATCATGTCTCAGTGCGCCGTGCGTGCGCTGGAATATCACTTCAACAACCTCAAGGGTGGGTGTACTCCCCGCAGACACCCTACTGGCTGGCAAGGAGCCAGGGCATTTCCAGACCTGGGTTCTCCCCCCGCCCCGCTCCCCGGGGAAAGTTACTGCACAGGTCACAACATTGGGCAAACCTCAGGAGGAAGCCCTAACGTTCTGTGCACCAGCTGCAACCACTCGCTTCCTGAATAGCGTTCACTTCTTCATAGCGAGAGAAGAAAGGGACCCGGGGCTCATCTTTGAGCTGAAGATGTTCCAGGAGTCTCGGGGAGGTGGCACACTGTATGGAGACAATGCAGGGGGCTTAGGAGAGACCTGCAAAGGGACTAATCGGGAACACAGACGCCCAAAGCCAGTCTGGGATCCCCCTTTCTCCAACAGGTTTCTCGCAAGGAATTCCAACCAATCCCCAAACAGGGGGATGGGACCAGTCTCTGGGACACCCTCCCACATCTCACCGTACAAGGGGAGAGGTACTGGATAAGAGGAGGTGAGGGGAGAAGGGTGCTTGCACCCGAGCCAGGCTGCTGTGTGCGGCAAGGTCACCCCAACTGGTCACCAACACGACCCCAACGTGGGCGCGCCGACTACACAGAGCTCAGGCTGCAACACTTCTCTGGCTCCACACCGTGCACAGCAAGTAGGAACCTAGCTATGACCCTCACTTCCGGCTAGGACACTGCCACTTCTGTCCTGTCTCAGCGTGACCCGGAATAGGAGAAGCATAGTCATGGGTGTGATTGGGAAACACATAAGTGGAAATTCAGTCAGGACAGACTTCATTAAGCACAGATATTCAGGAAAATATGGATGTGGTAGAGGTTAATATGGATGTGGCAGAGACATCAAAAACAGTAGTTCCTGGTGCTTAAATTCCCACCAACGTATCTGAAAGTTTGTTCTTCATAACACTGACCATACAGGAAATAATTCAGATGAGTTGGAAATAATGCAATGTGTAGGTCTTAGTGGGGAAAACCCCCCCCCCCCACCAGATTCTTATCCTGAAAAACGGTTAGATTAGTATTACATGTATGATCAAAGTCACATATCCCATACAGCACTGAGCTAAAAGCACCAACCTGTGACATTCAGTATCCACATCGGAAAAGGTGACGCCTGAGTCACTGTGATAGTGGGTCAGGATGTCATTCTCTTACAACCAGAATCTCACAGCTGTGCTCAGGGCCTCATAAAACAATTAAGAATACACTTCTACCATATCGACACAGTTGTATACAAAATAAACTGAATATGTTCTTCAGCTCTTGGATAGTCGAGTACATTTTAAGTTCCAGGTGGTGCTTATACATGTCTGAGACTGAGAAAATCAACCACTGCATCACCTGTCTAGTTTTGGACTATTGTCTATAAGGACACTACTTGCTGTGGTAAAGATGAAACATGTTCTATAAAATGTAAAACACAAAAGCCTAAGGAGCTGTTTCTCTGCTCTCTGTGGTTCTATGAGTCAGAATTCACACAACAGCTCTGACTTTATTGTTCTTCTTTTAAATGTATTTTCTTATTCCATATATGTAAAACCTTTAGAGTTTTGTGTATTTGCAAACCGGAGGCAAAAACAAGAGATATATCACTTCAACCATGGAGCTTGGTAAACAAGAGGAAAACTTTTTAGATTGAAAGAGGCTGAGACAATGGGCTCAAATATAAGAACAATTATGAGGACGGTTTAGGGCAAGCCAGTGTTTCTCCCTGTGGTGATATGGTCACTATGATTTGGAACTAACTTAGTGACACCTAACAACCTCTCTTGTACAGGGACTGTATGTACAATAAGTACTGAAATGTTAGAGTGTTTCTTTTTAAAATAAGCAGTAAAGTAATAATCATTCCAGAATCTTGTTGAAAAAAAATATAATCATGGTTTTAATATGTATACCTGCAATATGAATCAATAGTAAAGGACAAAATTGAATAAATATAGATTTGTACAAGAAACCTTTTTATTAATGCATGAGAAACTTTAAAAGAAAATTTTATGACTACAGAGAATATGGGGTAAAATTATTTATAAAATACACTCTACAACAGAATATATGATACTAATATTTTAACAATAAAGGAACATATTTGATGATTACATAACTATTGGTTTAGGTGAGTGAGTAGATCATACATCAGACCAGTTTATCTTTACATTTGTGGAAATGGGATGGATTGAGTTAGAGAGCGCCTATCCCTGACTTTGAGTTCATATTTCAACTTGATTAAGTGGGATTATTACCAGGGATACAAGAATGTTTTGATATTAGAAAATATTAATGTAACCAACCACATAAATAGGACAAATAATAAGAACCATATCATATTAATAGATGCGTAAAAGGCATTTGACAATATCTACTACCTATTCCTGATAAAAACCCTCAATAACATAGAAATAGAAAGGAGAGACCTCAACACATGAAATATATTAAAGGAAACATTCTGTGTAGGACAATTAGTTGACTGTAACTTGGTCAAAATAGACACTTGTTCACATAGAAAGGTTTCATAAAAACCTATGTGAACATAAGAACCCACAGATTGGGGGGAAATAAATCTTAAGCAGTGCTGGGAGAGAGAGAGAGCAAGGGAGGAGAAGAAGACAACAGGATAACTGGCATTTTCAGGGATTCCCCATCTTGATGCTCACCTGATCATACACAGGGAGCAGAGCCTGAAGCACAGGGAGCAGAGCCTGAAATCAGTGTCTGAGTTTCAGAGGCGTCCAGGTGAAAAGCAGGAGAGATGTGGTCAGGTGGAGCAGATGGCAGCAGATGCTGTCAAGTGTGTGTCTCTGTGGCCCTAGCTGCTGGAGTGTCTCTTGGGGAAATTCCCACTTGGGAAGCATGCCTTCCACCCATCACTTTTCTTTCAGTTTGTCTTTGTGCCTGGACTTGTGTGGTGTTGGGATTCAAATGCAAACGCTTTTCAAATGCAAGCTGGGCCACCCAAAGTGCTCAGATTTCAGCAGGGCTTCCAGACTAAGAAGAAACTACTAAGAATGAATCCTTTGCCTTGCCAGGCCCTGAGCCTCACCTCCAGGAACCTCCCTCCACGACACCCTCATTACCTCCAGGCCCCGCCCCTTCCCACAGAGACCACCCCACCCCCTCCCCAGGTGATAGTTTCCTGCTGAACCCATTTCCTCTGAGTGAGAAGGATCCAAGAGTGCGGCCCAAGAGCTTCTGTGGGTGAGTTTCTGTGTTTCTGTGCTGATCCCTGGCGCGGAATCCCCTGCAGGCCTGGAGTCCCAGCTGTGTCCGGGTTCCCGTGGACGTTACACTTCCCGCAGCCCATACAACAGTGTTCCAGGTCGCCGCGACCCCCTGGGACATTTCCAGTTAAATCCTTATTGAATTGGTTGCAGGCCTTTGCCTTCGGGCGCGGGAATACTCTGGCCGCTTTTTCTGCTCAGAGCTCCTCCGTCCAGAAAGGCGCGATTGCGTGTTTTTTTTTGTTTGGCGGGGGGGGGGGGGGGGGGGGGGGGGGTTGCCTGGGGCCTGTCCCTTCGTGTCAGGTCGCGGGCATGAGAGCATGGGGACCCCAGAGTGGCCTTTACTGAAAGGAGAGGCAGCCTTGCAGTCATCAGGCCACCCCACTGATGACCGAGGTCTGTATTAGAGCTTAACTTCTCAGCACCCTGCTTTGCAAAGGGGTACCAGAGCAGTGACAGCCCCAAATCCCCGCACAGATCTGGTCCTTGCATAGATTGCAGAGCCCCACATGGAGTGAGCCTCTATTGAGTGGTTTCTGCCCAGGAACCAAGGTAGTAGGTAATCTGGCCCTCAGGCTTTGCAGGGTGGCTTTGCTTCACCTCTGCAGGCAGCCCATGGAGAAGCAGTTTCTCTTGGAGGTTTGCCTGAGTGTGTGTCCTTGATGGAGGTCACCAAACTGGAGACAGTCCAGGGGACTCCTAGTCAGGAGCCACTTGCTTTTAGCCTTTCCCTGACTGCATTGGTCAGGAGGCCCTGGACCCATTTTGTAAGCCTGCTATCTAAGGATGGAATGTCTGCCATTGAGATGCATGCTTTTGTGAGTTTCCTTTGCCCCGCCCCTCCCCCACACCCTCTTTGGCTCACATCTCAGTTGTGAACCTTGGAAGCCATTTCCACCTCCTGTTGGTGGCTTCCTTCATTCAGATGATGTGTTTGTGCCCTTGTGCTGTCTTTGTCTCATAAGATTTAATAGATGTTCTCTTTAAACTATATTTAAAACGCGGTCTCCTTTTTACTCTACTGCATGTTCTTAACCATTTCTGCCCATCAAAAACTAGCTTGTGCTCTGATTTGGACTACAAAAGGAACTCCAATCTCAAATATAATTTACGGAGAACATTTATTAATTATTAAAAGAGACAAAGAGAATACAAAGACGCGGACCCATCACCGGATGGAGATCATAGTGCAGTTCAGGGAAACAGTCAAGTCGGGAATCGAATGAAATAAGATTGCAACAGAGGAAACGGTCACACGTTTCTGATTGGTGGAGCATCAGTACAGCATGTTATAAATGGGACTACAGAAGCAGGGACAGGACTGTAACTGAGCCACCTTCATTGCCAGATAGAGCATTTTACAAGATTGTTCCAAGTCCTTCTGACCCAGGCAGTCAGGGCTCAACTGCTAAGGCATTTTGGGCTCCTGACTATAGGACCCTCTGCATTACCTGGAGATCAGTGAATGGTGTTCACCTTCCCAGTTCCTCTGTCCCTGGGCCAATTTAATCTATTTCCTTGCTTGATGATCAGAAAGAATTCAATGGAGGCTTAATCTACAGCCATCTATCCTATAGCGCTTTACTCACTGGAGTGCTAAGACTTTAATCTCTAATACAGCTCCTGAGATTTGTGTCTGCAGATGCTGGACTTTTCCACTTGGCGTGTGAAGAGCCCCAGGCGGGGATGTTTCCCCTATAAGCCTCATCTCAGAGATTGGTTGCATTGATGGCTCATCTCTCTTTAAACTGCCACTTTCCCCCCTGCCGCCACCCTCTTATGATCCTTCTTGGCTCTTAGAGCTTGCTGGCCCAGATTTAATATCCACTCATATTTTTAATAGGGAGTTTTGGTTTCCTTTTACATCCTTTTGATTTGCAGGACCCAGCAATTATTTTACTTACTTATTTTCAAGTCATTTTATATATTAATGTGGAGAAATAATAGGTCTTCCCCTGTAGTGTTTCAGTTTTGAAAATCCACAGGGCAGTTCTACTCTGTCCTCGGGGGTCACTGTGAGTCAGAATTGATGTAAGTTAGTGGCACATGTGGTCAAGGTCAGCACTTTTTGGTAATTTCAGTTATTTTATTTTCACAGTGACATAGATTGAAATCCATCATTTATCCTACTGGATACAGAAAGCGTTTGAAATATCCTGATGTTTATTAATTAACCAGATGAATTTAGCTTCTATATTTTCCAGCTTATGCTTGAGTTGGTCCCCATCCTCCCCAACCCCCTCTCCCCACATGATTTATTTTGAAATCATTAATAGTGGACATACATCCACATCCTAATGGCTGCATACTGTGACTGAACGACCCTAAGTCTCATTTGCTAACCTGCTGACACTCGCCTCTATATTTCCATTGCTTCAGCTTGCTATTTCTGCATTGGTCCCCGGACCCACCAGATTCAAAATGTTAGTGGGCTGCTGCCCATGCCCATGTTGGATATCAGCAGGAAGTTCCCTAGCTGCTCCACCCCCCTTAGTCAGCGTGTACAGTTGTGATCGGAGGAGAAAAGTATTCCCGACCGTTCCTGGTTTCTTGCTGTATAAACCAGAGTTCAAGTAGTGCGCTTGGGGCCAGATGGATTGAGCGCCAGCTGTTTCCTGGCGGCCAGCTCCAGTGAAGCTTTGCATTTGATCCTTTTCCCTGTGGCCCTGATTAATCTTTTGATTTACTTTTTTTTCATATGTTAGCTCTTCAATTTGTTTGCATTTTCTGTTCAAGAACAGAGTCCTACTAATAGCTCTTCCTTTTAAAATTTGTGTCATGATTATTTCTAATAGAAGGCAACCTCCAGATATATAACTGTTATATATAGTAAGATAGCATGTTATTTTCTCTGTGCCCCACTGCATGGTAATGCTTGAATGTTCTAGCCTTTTATCCACGCGTTCTTGATAAGAGGCTTGTTTTGTCCACTGCGCTACAGTGGATTCTGTGAGTGATGTCACAGCACCTTCCACTCCTCGTTGGGGTTTCTAGGCTATAATCATGCGTTACCAGATGGCCACTTCATGGAGCTGCCAGTCCTTTAACCACTGGAGCAGTGGGGCTTCTTCACGGACTAATTTAGATGGGCCACACTGACATGTTATTCATTGCAGACATGGTGATTCTTAATGGGAATTATATTTGTTTTTGATTTAGTCATAATTTCAATGTAATATCCATGTGTATACATAGACAAGAATATGTGATCATGTTCAATTTCCCCTTTGGTTAGGTGTCATGGAGTTAGTTCCATCTCATGGCTATGTCATGTGTTATAGAGCAGAACTGTTCCATAGTTTTTCTGGAGCATCATGTTTGTGGAAGCAGATCTCCTGTTCTTCCACAGTAATGCGGGCTGTTTACCCCCATCAAGCCTCAGGGGAACAGTCTAGTGCAAGCTGTTTGTGCCACCTAGAAACTTTGTCCCACCCCCCAAAACAAACTCACTGCCACACAGTCAATTCTGACTCATAGTGTTCCTCCATAGGTATCTGATAACAAAATCTATACAGAAGCAACCAGCCTCATTTTCCTTTTGCAGATGTGCTGGTGAGGTTGAACTGCCAGCCTGCAGAGTAGCAAATGATACCAGAATTCATTTTTCCCCCAAAGGAATGAACCAAATCAAGCATCTGCCATCAAACCCACACCAACTCCTGGGGACTCCATGTGAGTCAGAGTGCAGGGATGTTGCCGAGGGGTTTCAGTGACTGGTTTCTCAAGTGCATCACCCAGGCTTTCTTCCCTGGAGACTGAGTAGACACAAACTTCCAGCCTTTCCATGAACACCTATCCATGGTAACCATTATCATGCTCAGGGACATAAAAAACTAAGCAAGACACACATGTGTGTATGTACACACATGCCAGAACCTATGAAACCTGGCAATCTATCAAAGAAGGAAAATTCAAAACTACAAGGAGATTGAGTTTCTAACTATAACATGAAAAACCACACAGTTGAATTTGTAAAATTTGCAGGACCCAGAAAAATAAAGTCATTCTGTAAATTTTCAGCTCTCAAGTTTTTATGTGTATCGTACATATATACGGTAACCTAACTGGTCTCTTTACCATAGATAGAGAATAAAATTAATATCAGCTTTAATAGATTTTTAAGAGAGATGCTATATGTAAATAGCTTAGTATTCTTTCTGAATTATCATGGAAGATGAACAGGGATCCTAAATACTTTTAAGATGTACAATATTTGAGGAATTAAAAAAGATTTATGACATTATTCTATTTAGCATAATTTTGCACTGTTTAGCATAATCTATTAGGAAAAGATATGCAGTAGCTTCCAAATGGAAAAATTCCATTATTTTTATTCCATTTTCCCATGGCCTTTTTCAAAAATCCCTTGTGCATTCATGGCATGAAGGATTGGCTACCAATGAGCTCCTTGTATCTCAATTAAGTAATACTTGTTAAATATCAATCATTTTGCCTACCATTGGGTTCCATATGGTGACCGTATGTGGTTTCAGAGTAAAACTATGCTCCGTAAGATTTTCATTGGCTAATTTCAGAAGTTGTTGATTTCTTCTAAGGTTGCCTTCAGTCTCTAATCATTTGTTTGGTAGCTGAGCACTCTGTTGCTCACACTACTCAGGGACTCCATTTAGGGACCTGCATCTTGAAGTGTGAGTGCTTGCAGGCAGAGCCCTGTGTAGCCTGATGTGTCAGGAATTAGCTTCCCTTACAAATTGGTGGGCCTTTCTGGAGCTGCTTTTCTTTTTCTGTAGGTCTTTCATGAGTTCCTGTAATGATACTTTATTGTATGTGGGACACGTGAACAAAGGAGTCCTTTTGTCCAGTGGGTTAAATATTGGGCTGCTGACTGCAAGGGCAGCTGTGCACACTCACCAGAAATGTGCAGAGAAGATGAGTCTGCCTGCTCCACTAAAGATGTGCAGGCGTGGGAGTCCTACAGGGAGTTCTGCTCTGTGATAGCTCTGCTGTGAGTTGGACCAGATGTGGTGGCAGGGAGTTATGTGCGGACAATGCCAACCCTTGTTCTTGACCCCTTATTAGCTATTTGAGGCTAAATGCAATTTGATTCACATTTTTTGTGTACTCTTGTGAAGTGCAAAAAATAGAATATTTTTTGTTGACAGTTTTGGGAACTGATATATTAGTGGAGGAGAGTTTTTTGGAACATGCTATTTTTTTTAATCATTTACGTTGGGCTCAGACAACTCTTATCACTATCCATACATCCATCCACTGTGTCCGATGTCTCCCTTCACCCACTTTCTGGTGTTCATCCCCCATTTGTCTTTAGTGATCTTATAGGGAAAGTGAGCACACAATGGTATGAAATTTTGGAACATGCTACTTTTTTATTGATTTCAATCTTTTTGCATTTCTTCATTGAAATCCCAACGACACACCTTTCTGACTTCCTTTATCCTTATAAAAATGTATTTGTTCAACCTGGGCTTTGACTATCCTTAAAACATAGCAAGTACATTTCTTCCTAATACCCTGTGGTCTGGTATTTTCTCCTCTAGGAACAAACTCTTTTGGACTACCCATTAGTTAATCCCATCACATCCTTCAAATCACTGTTTTCAATGAATGCAATTGATTAGACTACTAAGGGCAGATAAGGAAAACCACTTGTAAACAAAAGGGCCCCATAGGCAGGTACACAGAATGATTTCACAATGAAATCAGCTGAGAGAGTACCTGTTTTCACCGCCCCTCTGTATTGAGGACAGATGTTTGCTCTGGGTCCTAACTAGAGTAATTAATTAGAGGCATTTAAAAGGATGCTTTTCTTGTTGTTAGTTACCATCTAGTTTTCTCCAATTTATTACAACACTGTGCACCCATGGTGATGTAGTGTGCTATGCGTTGGGTTGGTACCCACATGTTCAGCCATTCAAAACCGCTCACTGGTCCACAGTAGAAGATGAGGCTTTCTACTCCCTTAAAGAGTTGCAGTTTCAGAAACGCGCAGGCCCTGTTCTACTCTGCTCTGTGGGGATGCTTTGAGTCAGAATTGACTCAATGACAGTAATTTTTTAAAAAAATGTACACCAGAAAGAAAAACATGCCCTGTGACCTCCGTACTCTGACTTCAACATGGTCAGCTTTTATCTCTGAGACTGGAATGGTGACTTTGAGCTCTTCACATATTGGTCATAAACCTGAACGTCCTCATTTGCATTTCTTTTAACTATTGCCTCTTTTGTTTTACTTTCTTGCTGGTGCTTCTTCATGCTCCACTTATTTTCCAGTGTGGGAAGTTCCATGAATGCTTATTGCTAACGAGCTTTTCATTTAGTGGCTGACCATGGAGCTTCCCTCTCCGGCCCCTGAAGACCTGGGTGCTCTTTGACTCCTTAGCCTGTATGTTTGAGAAACGGAAATCGAACTGAGCATTTGCAAATTCATCACAGAACCTTCCCATGTTGTTAGAATTTCCTTATCATGCCAGGGTTCTCTGGCTAGTGTTTCCTAAAGTGATCATTTTATTTCTCCCTACACTAGCTCACGAAATGTAAATATGTATGTGTTAATGCTTAGACTCCACCTCTGTTGCATTTCTCATAAGAGTTATTATCATTTGGCCTTGTGCTTTTGTTCTTGTTATTTACTGTGGAGTGTTTTCAACTCATAGCCACCTCATGTGTGCAGGGTTGAACTGTTGGTTTTGGAATGGTGTGCCCTCTCAGAACACATTGGTCTGGTTTTGTTCTGATTTGCTCAATGGTTTTTTATTTGCTCAATCAATCTAATAATTTCTTATATGCAAGAGCCAGTTGTACGGCCCTGAGGTAAGCAGTATTGTCTGAGGGTCCTGGCTTTTCCAGGACAATGCGTTCCAGTTATCTGAATTGAATAGATTGTTTTCTTCGTCTCCTCTTTGTACTACACAGAAGATCCAGATCATCTCTGTAACTGATGACTGACAGAATAAAAAGCTCTGGGCATATGAACAGAAATGTAATTGCCAGGCATTTAGTTGTACACACATGGACCTGCATGCTGACCTGGTTCAACAAGTTTTCATTTGAGCAATACTGAAATTGTGAGTAATGTTGGTGACTTCAGCTCTATCCCATTGGGAGCAACATCTGCTTAAAAGTGAGTGACAAGAGGACTAAATGAGCCAATGTGGCCAAATCTTTTTGGAAATTGCCTCAGAATCGTGGTTGCTGAATAAATGCAGTGTTTTATCATGAACATGTTGTGTGAAAGAGGCCCTAGTGGTTCACTGGTTTAATCGATGCCGCTGGCCAGACCCTTTGTGGCTCCAGCATTCCAGGCCCATCAAGGGAGGCCAAGGAGGCTGCGTGGGCCCGTGAAGATTTACAGACTTGGAAACACTAGCGAGCAGTTCCACTCCCTGTTTTATGGTCAAAATGAGTTAAAATGTACTTGACCGCAGTCCATTTGGTTTTGGTTCATCATGAAGGAATGGGAAGGCTTTAAAACCCGGCACCCGATGCACTGCTGTGGATGAGATTTTGAAAGGCTTATTGGATCGACACTAGGTTACACTGTTGTAGCAGAATTGTGGAGTGACCGTGACAGCTCATGCGACTTTATGCCATAGCTAGTTGGCCATGCTGTGAAATCTTAGCATAAAGTGCAACCTTTTCTATGTTGTTGTTAGGTGGCTTCGTGTCCATTCCAGCCCCTAAAGCCCTCTATGTAACAGCGCGACACACTGCCCTGTCCTGCACCATCCTCACATGTTCCCACGTTGGAGCCATTGCGACAGCCCCTGTGTCGATCCATGTTGGCGAAGGCCTTTCTCTTCTTTGCCTCTCTCTCCCTCACCAAGCACCATGTCCTTCTCCAGGGACTGGTCTCTCCTGAAAAGATGCGGGAACAAAAGTATGACAAGTCATGGAGGCCAGTCCCACAGCTGAGAGAATGCTAGTGGTCATCATGTTCAGCTAGTCGTCCTTCCATGATCTGCAAATGTGAAAAAATCTTTAAAAATCTAAAATGTGAAAAACATCTCAAAGCCTGGTATGTAAGTCCTAGTATCCTAACAGTTTAACATTGAAATGCACTGAAGTTCAGTCAACTTATAAGAAAATTGGAACCTAAGTACATTTTCCCAATCAGCAAAAAGGACATGCTATTATGAAACTGAATATATTGTGCTCTTTTGTCAGTATATCCTATGAGCTTAGTGTGTATTGATGTGCGTATCCAGTATTTTTTGAGGGGAGCAGTCCATAATAATTACATGACAGTAGCTTTGTCTCAGTGGGAAAATTTTCAAGATATCTGCATATATTCTTTTTTTTAATCATTATATTACAACTCATCACAATCCATACATCAATTGTGTAAAGCACATTTGCACATTCATTTCCATTATCAATCTCAAAGCATTTGCACTTCACTTAAGCCCCTGGCATCAGCTCCTCATTTTTGCCCCTCCCTCCCCACTACCCCCTCCCTTATGAACCCTTGATAACTTATAAATTATTATTTTGTCATATCTTATACTGTCCAAAATGTCCCTTCACCCACTTTTCTGTTGTCAATCCCCCAGGGAGGAGGTTATATGTAGATCCTTGTAATCAGTTCGCTCTTTCCACCCCACCCTCCCTCCATCCTCCTGGTATCGCCACTCTCACCACTGGACCTGAATGGATCATCCACCTTGGATTCCTTGTTTCCATGTTCCTATCTGTACCAGTGTACAGAGGGTATCTATATTCTATTGTTACCTTTCACTCTTGCCCGGTTTCCCTTTTCAATAGCTTGTCCTATCTCATTGAAAATACAAAATACACAAGCGTGCAACTGCAGAGTGACTGGAAAGTAGGCGAGTAACATAGACACTCTATAGAAAATTTCATAATTCCCCAAATAATCATCTCTATCACCAGGTAACACGTCAGCTCTTGATCACGTAGAATTCTCCAAGAGGATACCATGACTCCAGGGCTTTGGGTCCCTACTTTGTTAGTTCATACCAGCAGCTCTCCAATGGCTAAGGAGGGGCGACAGGGAGAAGCACAAATTCTGCAGTGTTTCCTAGTTGTCATCTTCCTTTCACCCTGTGCTTCCTGTTCTGATAAATATTCTAATTTCAATCCTCCCTCCAATGGAAGAGAGGATATGAATTTGGAATCGAGGCTTTTATTTTTGATCATTCATCTGATTTATGTGTTCTGACTGTTCTCTATTCTGAAACAGCTAGATAGAAATAAGGCTGCAGTTGGTCACAGACAAACTGTACAGAGATAAACTCATTATGCTAGAAGCATGCAGTCCTTGGGATAACATGTAATTAGTGAGGGAGTGTGTCTAGTGCAGTGGTTCTCAACCTTCCTAATGCTGCAACCCTTTAATACAGTTCCTCATGTGTGCTCACCCCCCAACCAAAAAATTATTTTCATTACTGTAATTTTGCTACTGTTATGAATGGGAGAACCCTTTGAGAGGGTTGTTCAACCCCCAAAGGAGTTGCAACCCACAGGTTCAGAACAGCTGATCTAGTGGGTGAAGTGGGTTAGCTAAACCCTGATGGAAATCCTTAGAGCAAGACCCCTGTGTCTAATGCCCATGTGAAGTCTCTGTTTCCCCAGGACTGTCTTCTTCATCCTTTCACATAGTGGAATGCATGGTACCTTGCCAAGCCAGAATATACGGGATGTTTTAGGACACTGTGGCTGTTGAGGAGGTGGCTCTGAATTTCTCCGAGGAAGAATGGGCATTGCTGGACCTTTCTGAGAGGAAACTATAGAGACACGGGATGATGGAAACTTTTAGAAACCTGGCCTCAGTAGGTATGAATATTTTCATTAAAAACGGAAAGATGTGTGCGTGCGTGTGTATATGTATATTTGTGTATGTTTCATACTCAGTGATGCTATTGCAGTATGTGAGCTGAGTAATGGGAATACTTTGTTATATAAACAAGTGTAGTACTTTCCTCTCAGGAGCATGATGTCATGTTTCCCCATGAATATAAGGCTCTTAGTGTTATACTGATTTCTTATATCAAGTGTGACTATGAGTCTACTAAGTTTCCTTACGTGTTATAAATGTGAGTGTTGACCTTTGGTGCAGAGAGGCTATGTGTGCATTGTGCCTTGTAAGAGCTCTGTGTTTTTTCAAGGTTAACATGATAGCTTTATCTATTTATTATCTATTTATCCATTGTGTGTCAAGCACAGTTGTACATGTGTTACCTCATCATCCTCAAAACATTTGCTTTCTACTTGAGCCCTTGGTATCAGCTCCTCAATTTCCCCCCTCCCTGCTCACTGCCTCTCCATCATGAACCCTTGATAATTTATAAATTATTATTTTTTCATCCTTACACTGTCCGATGTCTCCCTTCACCCACTTTTCTGTTGTCCATCCCCCAGGGAGGGGGTTTTATGTAGATCCTTGTAATGGGTCCCCCCTTTCTGCCCCACCTTCCTTTCACCCTCATGATAGCACCACTCTCACCACTGGTCCTGAAGGCATCTTCTGTCCCAGATTCCCTATGTTTCAGGTTCCTATCTGTACCAGTGTGCATCCTCTGGTCTAGCTGGATTTGTAAGAGAATTAGGTTCATGATAGTGGAGGGGAGGAGGAGCATTTAGGAAGTAGAGGAAAGTTGTATTTTCATTGTTTCTACACTGTACCCTGACTGGCTCGTCTCTTCCCTATGATCCTTCTGTAAGGGGCTGTCCAGTTGCTGACAGACGGGCTTTGGATCCCCAATCTTCACTCCCCTTCATTCACAATATGCCCGATACTGATCCCATCGACACCTTGTAATCAATCCATAGGTTGTGTGCTTTTTCCATGTGGGCTTTCTTGCTTCTAAGCTAGATGGCCACTTGTTTACCTTCAACCCTTTAAGATCCCATATGCTATATCTTTTGGTAGCTGGGCTCCATCAGTTTTCTTCACATTTTCTTTGCACACAGTTGTCTTCAGCTATCATCTTAGGAAGGTGAGCATCGTGGAATGCCAGGTAATAGAACAAAGTGTTCTTGCATTGAGGGAGCACTTGCATGGAGGCCCAATGTCCATCTGATACCGTAATACTAAACCTATTAATATATGCACCTAGATCTATTTCCCCACCCTAATATAAATATATTTACATATGCACATGCTTGTATTTAGACTTCTGTAAATGCTCTTTGTCTCCTAGTTCTTTCCTCTATTTCCTTTTACTTTCCTCTTGTCCCACTATCATGCTCTGTCTGTAGTTCAGTAATTTCAGGGTTTCAGTAATTCTTCTCAGTTACATTGCCTTGATCAATCCCTACCAGGCATCTTACACCCTCCTTGCCACTTATTTTGTGTCAGGGGAAAGGCCAGACCCTAACACATCACAGCGGGTCGGTTGGTGCAATTGTACAGTGATAATAAATAAAGATTATAGTAAAGTCATAGGGAGCATGAGAGATAGAAGAGAGATTGAAATAATGGAGTCAGACACATTTCATAGTTGCATGTTCACCTCAGCCTCACTTGGTGGTCCACATGGGGAGAGAAATATTTATTGCTAACCAAGGCTTTTATATCATCTGGGGATGTGCAGGCCCCCTAATTACAGGTGAAGAAATCCATCACAGGAAAGTGTTGTGCTATAGGTAATATAGTAATGGGAGTGGGATGCTGTAGGGGTTCATATGCTGTTGGAAGAGGAGGGAGTAAGGGTGTGCATGTGACAAGATGGGCGGACCCGAGATTCAGCATGGCAGCCTAACTTTGGATGTCACTGAGCAGGTTTGACCTGTTCTCTGGTTCACTGTAGAAATCATTATCAGTAAGGTGTACTGTAAACCCACCTTGCAGGGTCTAAATTGAAGCCTTTAGGGGGAAGTATCCCATTGTCCTTAACAGCAGGGATGGGCCCTATATGTGGCGGGACTAGACAGTCCTCTGACAGCTGATTGCCTTCAGGGAGGTAACTTGACAATTATTTACCATTAATTGTGAGCAGTGTCCTAAGTCTAACATATATTTGGGGGAGATGACTTGGAGAAATCTTTCTGTTTCCCACTATTTTGGATCACTTATTGATTGTTCCCTTTTCCCTGGGTTGGTTAACACCACTTTCTTTCCCCCACCTCCCCTTCTCCCATGTCATGCTCCCCGCCCCAACCATGGATCCTGTTGCTTTCTCCTCCAGATTGTTTATCTGGCCTATATTATCTAGTTAGAAGTGCAGATATAATATGCACACACACACACACACACACATACACACACACAAGCACACATACACACAAAAGAGCAAAACAAAATGACAAAAGAAAACAAAACAACAGCAACAAGAAAAAAAGGGAAAAAAGAGAAAAGCCTGTAAAAAGTTAGAGGTCTCTATGTTGACCTTTAGGAGTGCTTTTCTGTGGAGTCTGATGGGGTGCCACGCTTTGGCCCCCGAGTCTAATTTTGGTACTCTTGGGACTTCCTTGCTCTACTTCCCTTGCTGTTCTGTTGCACAACACCCTTAGTGTTTTGCCTGGGTGTGGTGGGGTCAGATCGGATGCAATTCCCAAACTCTCTCCAGTGTTGTCCCCTATAGGGCTATAGGTCAGTGAGGGATGTCATGACTCATAGTCGGGGCAGCCATAGTGCTTCTTTTTGCATGGGCTGCTCAGAGCAGGCATATTGTCCTCAAAGCTTGGTGGGCCAGGATGTGTGCTCCACTCTCTCTTCCTCCCCCTTCATTTTCTCCCGTGTGCTCTGATCAGACATGTCCCTTTCCCTGAGCTGTAGCTTCAGTGTTGTCCTCTGAAGTAAATTCTTCTGGGGGAAGGGGCAGCTGTCCTCTTAGTTGGGATTGGGGCTGGCCCCTCTGATATTTTTGTTATAAATAGATTTTCTTCCACCAAAATTCCACAGACCTAGAGGAGCATAGGACTGGCTCAGTGTCAGGGAATTGTTGATTATCTTTTCACACTTTCCTTGTGATGTGTTTTTCTCCAAGAGCAGCATGTCAGGTACACCTTTTCGCCCTCATATGACACTAATGTGATGGGGATCTGCCTTAGGCTGGGTTCTCTAGAAAAATAAAACTATAGACACTGACATATGCATAAGAGAGAGCTTTTCATCAAGAGAACATCCCAGCCCAGTCCAACTGAAGCCCATGGGTCCAATGCTACCTAGAGCATCCATGGCTCAGTGTGTTCAAGTCCCCAAACTTCAGTTTTTGGGTGAGCATCAATCCTATCTGTTGTCCAGCTTGGTATATGTGTGTGTATCACATACATATATGTGTGTGTATCACATACATATATGTGTGTGTATCACATACATATATGTGTGTCTATATAGTCACTCTAATATTATATGTGCACACGAATGCCTTGGTTTAGTTTATTAATTCATCAGTATATGAGGACCTTCAACACTACAGAAAACTACAGGACTCTAAATTCATGCTTTCATCACAGAATGGGTGGAAACAAATTCCCTGTTTCAGGGTTTTAATCTGAATACATTTGTACTTCCTTTTCTGTAAGATAAATGCTATAATTTTGATCATGCTGTATTTCTTTTTTTATTAAATCACTTTATTGGGTCTTGTAGAACTCTTATCATAATCCACACCTCCATCCATTGTGTCAAGCACATTAGTACATTTGTTGGCATACTCATTCTCAAAGCATTTTCTTTCTACTTGAGCCCTTGCTGTCAGCTTCTCATTTTTATTCCCCCCTCCTCATGAACCCTTGATAATTTGTAAAGTATTATTTGTTCATCTCTTACACTGCCCTATGTCTTCCTTCACCCACTTTTCTGTTGTCTATCCCCCTGGGGAGGGAGTTATACGTAGATCATTGTGATAGGTTCCCTCTTTCTCCCCCCACCTTCCCCTTCCACTTCTGATTAACAATTAATAGTTAGGGAGTTAAGTACCAAGAGTTATTTCAGCGTGTTTAAATGTAGCCTACAATGTTTTAGCATTTATTAGCTATTCATGGCATATCGTGAATATTTTATGGATGTGATAATTAAATTATGATTAAAGGAATTTTTATGTCTTTTTGGAAGCCTCTTCCTTAAAAAAAGTGAACCTGGTAGCTCTAGTTAGAACATACAGTCAATTTTTAATATCACTGGTAAAAGTGGACATTTATGGTTGTCCTTTTTCTGACGTGGGGTGATGTTTTTTCAAGTATGACTTTTTCTTTTTAGAAATGTATATTAGCATATTAACATTTTGAACTATATTTGTTTTATGTTAGATTTGTAGAGTTATTTTTCCTTAGCATGAAAAGTCTTTGACTTTGTTTAGTAAGTTTTGTGTCTATTTAGATTATTAATTCTTTTTTACATTAATTGGTATATATTACAGTGCTCATTTTCTTATATTAAATCAACTCTAGGATAGATTCTACTTAATTATCAAGTGTAATTATTTTCATGTGTTTTCTGACTCTATTCCCAATGTTTTCAAGAACTTTTTCATGTAGATCCATTATCAATATTGCTCTACAGTTTTCTTGAAGTATCATTATCTGACCTTGTTTACAGGTTATTACTGGTCTCATAGAAAATATTAATAAGGTTACTCTGACAATTATTGTTATGTTTCACCCAATAACGTGAACTTAGACAAAAAGAATAAAGCGTCTATTCATATTGCGTGAATACTCTCCTGTCTAGCTGCCAGAATCTTCAACTTTAATCTGTCTTACAGTTAGCCTTGAAGTTTCTCATGGAATTGAATTGTGATTCAGTTGATTGTAAACTTTCTGAACATCCTGAAACCCACTCGACTCTCATAGATCACTTGCTCTGGCTGGATCCTCTAGAGTGATAAATGATTTACACCCCTCTTGACGGGACAAATCGTCACTCACACCTGAGACTATGGATGGGACATCCTTGAACCCAAGCCAATAAGCCCACTACTACAGTGTGTGTTGTTTGCCATCAGTCAGCATTACCTAGAAAGCTTGGAATCCAGAATTTAGGTCAAGATGACAAAATGGTTTGATCAGTCATCTCTTTTCTGGATACATCTTGCATTTTTAAGCATCTTCCCTCACCTTGGCTCTTACCATGACCCCTTGCCATTCCATGACTGTAAGCTGCAGTCTTTCCCAAAGGCTTTAAAATCGGACATCTGTAAACACAAGAGCTTAAGAGAGTAGCAAATAAGGATTCCCCTGGCTTGTTTTCTTGTTTAGAATATCTCTATCTTGGCCAAGGTACCTCTAGGATGTGCTATGGGTGTCGCTCTGTCTCTTGTTGTCCACCTGTACAAAAACTTTCTCTAGTTACTACACTATTGTGCATAAATGGGCTACCCAACCATAGGGATTTCTTCACACAATAGATATTGTAAAGAATACCCAGGATGCAAGGGGATTGGAGTAGGTTTTACTTAATGAGAAGCTCAGCCTGAGTTGGAGTGGCAGATATGAGCGTGATTCAGCTTGATCACTTTCACCAGATATGTCAAGGGTTTTGGTCTGAGGTTCCGTTATGGGCTTTTAAAGAACATTCTTCATAAAATATTCCGTTCTTCAGTTAGATTGCTGGTGAAAAGAAGATATTTACCTTCAATGGAGCTTGAGAAATTTGAGGCCTTAAGTACTTCCACTTTGTGGATCCAAAGTTGATCATGATATTTGGGAAATTAGTAAAATTGCTCTGCAAAGATAGAGTGGACCCTTGTTTGATGCAAACCCTCAGCTTTGAGCAGGATTTTGATCCCAGGTGGTGGGGGTGGTCACTATTTAGCGCAAGAAGTACAGGCCAAGAAAGTGATATGCCTTTTTCAACATTGCCTCCTCTTCTGTTTCAGAACAAAGATTTGCCACAGAGAAATACAGTCCAGTCTAGGGAGCTAGAAATCTGGTACTAGTGTCTTGCACATTGAAGCATGACAAGGAAGGACTTCAACTTCTGACTGGGTCATGAACCAAATCCATTCACCTGACTCCAAGCAGGGTGAGCATCCCTGGGGTTCCTGGGGTCAGCACTGGGCAGAGGAGTTTGAGGGGAAGCAGGAGGGATCTGAGCTTTCTGGGGTCTGAACCCAGGAAACACCAGTGTACAAGAACCCAGGCTGCCCCATTGGTCGGGGTCCGAGCAATTTGCGCATCTCCCGGAATGATAGAATTTGCTGATAATGTAACCATGTATAATTGTATTAGAACTTAAATTGTGAGCACTCCAATTTGCAAAAGGCGGGTGGCATAGTGGTTACAGATTGGACTGCTAACTGCAAGGTCAGCAGTTCAGAATTACAAGTCACCCCTGAGGAGAAAAACAAGGTTTCCAATCTTGGTAAGAGTTATAGTCTCCGAAATCCACAAGGGGCCATTCCACCTCCCTTTAAAGGGTCACTGTAACCAGAATCCACTCTGTGGCACTGAGTTGGGTTTAAGGTTTGCATTGCTGATGACAGTGACAACTCTGTCCATTTGCTGCCTCCCCAGTTTGATTAAGCCTCCATTGAATTCCTTTTGATAATTAGCCAAGAATATAGATCATCTTACCCTTGCGGAAAATGCCTTACAAAATAGATTGCCTGCACTCCTCTCCATCCATCCCCCTCCAAGGGCCTGCCTAGATGTATCCTTGATGGAGCTCACCTAAGCGAGGACAGCACAGGGGCCATTGTTATGAGTCTGGCCTTGATTGCCTCAGTTTGAAGGCCCTGGACCAATCTTTTAAGTCTTTCTATCTAATAATGTGCATGTCCCAATTATGGTCCCATTCCTGCTGCTGCAGTCCCACCTGTATCTGATATATTGCTTTGCCAACAATCATGATCTGTGACATGGCCTTTTGTTCTGTGTCCTATTTATCTAGGGTCCCGACTCTGAATCCTCAGTTGCATTTGAACTGCTAATGGCCTCCCTTATCCATATGATGTGTGTGCGTATCTTTTGTTGTCTCTTAAAGTTCAATAAATGCTCTCCTCAAATTATGTTTGACAAAGAAGTCACTTTTCCACCCTAACACACAATTTAGCATCATCAGTGCCTCAAGGTACAGTTCTCTGGGACAGCATCTTGACAGCCGTACCTGCAGGTGAGGTCAGGCCCTACAACCCCCTGGCTTCTGTCCTAAATGTACAAAAATTACAAAGTTCTCTTAGTTCTGCGGATAAATTCTCTCTCTGCACCTTAGCCTTATACCAGACACACTTAGCTCTATGTGGGTTGGCAAATCTAGTTCCCCAGATAAGAACTCAAATGTACCCCTATTTCACCTCTAACCTCCTGCCCAAAGGCACTTAGCTCTCTTGTTCTGTGGTCTGGGAATGCCACTGCTCTGTCTCAGGCTCTTGGTTCTGCTGCCACCATGTCTCTGTTGCTGCTTCTTCCCTTCATGTCCACTCTTGTGTCACAGCTGCCTGTCTGCTGGATTGAAGAATTTCTGTGAAAGAATCTGGGATCTAAAGGCCCCTACTCCTGGTTCTTTTTTTTTTTTAAAGTCATTTTATTAGGGACTCATACAACTCCTAATACAATCCATACATATATCAATTGTGTAAAGCACATTTTTACATTCGTTGCCCTCATCATTCTCAAAACATTTGCTCTCCACCCAAGCCCCTGGCTTCAGGTCCTCAATTTTTCTTCTCCCTCCTCACTCCCTCCTCCCTCATGAACCCTTGATAATTTATAAATTGTTATTTTGTCATATATTTCTGTGTCCCATTTTTCTGTTGTATGTCCCCCAGGGAGGAGGTCACATGTAGATTCTTGAAATAGGTTCCACTTTTCCAACCCAACCTCACTGTGCCCTTCAAATATCACCACTCACACCACCAGTCCTGAGGGGATTATCTGCCATGGCTTCCCTGCATTTTCAGTTCCCATCTGCACCAGTGTACATCCCCTGGTCTAGTCAGACCTGCAAGTCAGGATTCAGACCATGACAGTTGGAGGGGGAGAGGAAGCACCCAGAAACTTGATCAAAGTTGTATTTTTCATCGTTGCTACATCACACCCTGACTGTTTCATCGCCTCCCCAAGACCCTTCTGTAAGGGAATGTCCAGTGGCCTACAAATGGGCTTTGGGTCTCCACTCCACACTCCCCCGCTGATTCACTATGGTAAGATTTTTTGTTCTGATGATGCCTGATACCTGATCCCTTGATACCTTGTGATTGCACAGGCTGGTATGCTTCTTCCATGTGGGCTTTGTTGCTTCTGAGCTAGATGGCCGCTTTTTTACCTTCAAGCCATTAAGATCCCAGATGCTATATCTTTTGATAGCTGAGCACCATCAACTTTCTTCACCACATTTGCTTATGCACAAATCTGTCTTCAGTGATCATATTATCGAGATGAGCGTGCAATGTAATGACTCTTCTCCATCTATCTTGATTGATAATTTGGCTTGGTAGCGTATTCTTGGGTTTGCATTGTTTTCCTTCAATTTTTTGAAAATGTTACTCCACTCTCTCTTCTTCATAGTTTCTGCTGATAGGTCTGATCATATTCTTATTTGGGAACCTTTATATATGATTGCTTGTTTTCCCCTAGCTGCTCTCATGATTTTCTCCTTTTCCTCAAAGTTGGATAATTTAAATATTATGTGCCTTGATGACTTCTTCTTGGGATCCAGTCTTGCTGGGATTCTTTCAGCTTCCTGAATGGTTGCCTTGTTTTAATTCACTAAGCTGGGGAAGCTTTCCTCCAAGAATTCTCTCACTACTGTTGCAGATGACTTCTTTGTTGTGTCTTCCTCCAGTAAGCCAATAATTCTAATGATGTACCGCTTCATAGCATCAGACTTAGTTCTTAAGTTTTCTTCAGCTTCTCTGATGATCTTATTAGATTTTTGTTCTCGTTTGTTGAAGTCTGCTTGGCTGTCCTCCAAGTCACTGATGCGGGCCTCTGATTCTTCCAGTTGCTTGTCGAGGTCCATGAGTGTGCTACTGGTTTTTGTTATCTCCTCCCTAAGCTCCTGTATTTCTCTTTGATTTATGGTTTTTACCTTTTCTATCATTTCATCATTTTTCTGTATTGTTTCCCTCATATCCCCTGACTCCAAGTAACATTCTGAAAATTTCTTTCTGTGGCAGCTCAATGTCTGCTTCCTCTATGCATGCATTATGTTCAGGACATCTTCTGGCTTTGCCTTTTGTTCCTCTCCTTTTTTTGTTGAGGTTTTTGGGGCTGATGGCTGCTTGTGTTGCATTGTTTTAGATGAGCCAGGTGCCATTTTCCAGGGAGTCGAAGAACACTGGCTCTCTCTGGGAGACTTTGAACTGCCTATAGCTTATTTCACTATGGAATTAACCTACCACTTTGTCCTCCTGTGGCTTCCCTCTCGGGGGAGTGACCCAGAAGGGTTGCCTGCTTTGGTGTTGCAGAGGTTGGGCAGAGGCTCCTGCAGTAACTTTTGTTGAGGAGTGTTGGCCGAGCTGCCTTATGCCCCACAGGCACAAAGGCTGGAAGGAGTTCCCCAGTCAGAAGTTGAGCAGAGTATCCCCTGTTGGGGGCCAGCAGGGATTTTTCCAGCCTGCTAACTACACAGGGTGGAGCTCACCTAGCTGCGTGTGGCTCAGGTGTAAATGCCCTAAGCTAAGGGAGTGGTCTGGAGGTTAGCAGTAGAGTGTGAGAGACCAAGAAAGAGGAAAAGAGGAGAAAAAAAAGTTAAAAAGCAAGCCAAATGTGCCCATGAGGGGCGGGGGAGGGGGAATATAGTGAAGAGATGGATAGAAAGCAACAATGTAGCTGAGCCCTTATCCAGGCCAGAGGAGCTGCAAGGGTTTAATCCTTGTTCGGAGGTGGTAGCAGCAAGCTGTGGCTGTGTTGAGAAAAGGCTGCTGCACAGCCCTCCAAGACTGATAGGGTGACAGAGAGGAGATGCAAAGGTCTAGTGCCTGCCCCAAGGCAGGTGGTGGCAAACTGTGGCTGTGTTGAGACCAAGCAGCCCTACAGGCTCCAAATGGTCCTGGCTCTGGCAGAGACAGTGGCGGGGCAAAGGTCAAGCCCCAGCCGGCCTCCACTGAAGTAAACCAAAAGCCCCCAGCCCCTCAAAACCCCATGGGTCTGTGCCTACTTGTCTTTATGATGCTCCTCCTGCATTCCAGCAGTGTTCAGTTATCTCTAAGTAACTCTCCTAGCTTGAATTCTGTGGAGTTCCTCTGGTGTTTGTTACTCCTTCGCCATCTTGCTGGAAGTCCCCCTGGTTCTTCTTTTTTGTTGGTAGTGAGATCCCAATTTCTGTCTCTGAAATAACTCAATTAGTTGTAACATGAATTCCAAAGTAACTAATCTGTAGGTTAGGTTTCAGACAGTTTATTTACATAACCACAAGGCACAACGGTACCAATGTATTGTTGGCCAAGCTGCCCGATTGTCTTATATGACAGCCCCAGTGGGTTTCCAAGACTGTAACTTTATAACGGAGTAAAAAGCCATGTCACTCATGCTTTCGAGGAGAAATTGGTGGTTTCCAATTGCTGACCTTGCAATTAGCAGCCTGACAGTAACCACTATGAGGGACAACTTTTCCTCGTTCACATTGGCAGGCGACAAACCCAGGTAAATAATTTGGAGGAAGTTAAGGGGGCATAGCTAGACTGTGTACTTGTATAGACCACCTGTCTGACTCAGTGATTCTCAACCTTCCTAATGCTGCGACCCTTTAATGCAGTTCCTCATGTTGTGGTGAAGCTCCAACCATAAAACTACTTTTGTTGCTACTTCATGACAGTAAGTTTACTACTGTTATGAATCAGGCAACCCCTGTGAAAGGGTCCTTCAACCCCTAAAAGGGTCTCAACCCATAGGTGGAGAACCACTGATCTAACTGCATTAGGTACTACAAATAATGGTATATTAAAAACATTATCTATATTGGGATTCAAAAGTGCACTCATTATTGGGGGATATATACTTCTTCATTTACATTTATATGTAATTTATATATGTATAGATATAAATTTCAATCTAATAAATGTCATATAAATGTTTATTATGGAGCCTTGTTTTTGACATGTGTTAAGTGTTGGACTTCTATCCTCAAGGTCAGAGGTACACACCCATTAGCATCCTGTCATGGCTTTAGAATCTTGGAAGCTCTGTACAGCAGTTCTCCTGTGTCCTATCTGCAGCTTATATGTCTAACTCTACTTGATGGTGAGTTTAAAAGTGTTTCTAAAGTTATTTTACAATTTATAGTTCTCCTATAAAATAATCTTTAGTTTATAATAGCTCTTTATATATCCCATGTAAAATGTTTCCAGATGCTTTAATTAACATAATCATCTTAAAGGTTCATTGATTTGTCATTCTCTTTGAGAGTCACACAGTAAGGAATTGGTAGTTTGTATGCTGTGGGGTAGGGATCCAACTCTTTGTTTATTTTTTTATATTTATATTTGATTGCCCAATCTCTATTTGTTATAAAATAATCTTTTATTCACATGTGTGAACATTATGAGTTTTAGATTTTATTGCTCATGGTATAAGCATGTTTCCCATTACTCAATAAGGGCACCGTTAACAGTATTGGGGACTTTGGGTGTTTAGAAGAAGGAAAGAACAGTAACAGCACCTGGACCTATTGGTTATGTGTTACACTGTATTCTCCCATCAGCCTGCCGATGGTGCATCACCAGCAGCTTAGAGGAAGGAGGAAGAGTGCCTTGTATTATTACTTTTGGGATTTCCTCACGAGAGATTGAAATTTGTGAGCATCATTAGAGCTGATCCAGATAAGACAGAGCATCCCAGTTGCCTGTAGTGTCCTAAGGACCAAAGAAAATGGCCAAGGCTCAGGTGCTTCTGATGTGTTTTATCCTTTTCTGTATTTTCTACTGGAATTGTAGGAGCCTGTATAATACTGATTCAGTTCATTGGAAAAGCAGAAATTTGAAATAGTAGAACTTAGAGCTAAACTTTTACTCTGATTTCAACATTTGGCTGGAGAAGATTAGGAATATATTGATCATAGGATTAACAATAAACTATTGACATTGAATATAATATAGCACTGAGGATTCTTTGGATAACATTATCTTCCAGCTCATAATTTATTATTCTATGGCCAGCATATCTTTCAAATTATATGCTATACATGGTTTTTAAGGAGAAATAAAATCACTTCTTTAGGAGAGTTCAGTAGTCCATGGGATTTTTGTTTGAGTAACTTTCTTTAATGCTTATTTCTGAAGGTGATATGTTAAATACTCTCCCACACAGCAGCATTCTCATCAATGCATCTAAAATGGTTCTTGTTGCATTAGTGGTTTAAAAATGAGACAGCATCTCACCTCCTCTAACTAGAGATGCAGGAGAGAGAATTAACTGTCAACATCAGCTCTGATTCATATGAGGCAGAGCTTAGACAGACCTGTACCCTCCAATGGTTTTCCAGTCTGACACCAGTATCTTTGCCACACTCCTCTCCTACTCAGCTGATTCTTTTTTTTTTTTTTTTGCAGTGGCCATGGACTAATTACAGTCCAGAGTCACAGGTACAAGTTTTACTCAGTAACAGAGTATAATTTGGTATCAGAATTAGTAGGCTACACATTGACTTTCATATTAAAGAACCATGTAGGCACATTTGCTCTTCTTCAGGGAAGGCCTGTTTCCCTGTCCCCTATCAGACATTTTTCCTTCTAAAGATAGGCTCATTTCTTAGTTCCATCTTTATATGGTCCTCTCAACTACTTTTGGATATCCTCTTCTTGATCTTGCCTGCCTGTCCCACTTTCTTGGCTGAAAAGCCCTTTCTGGACCTGACACCATTGGCTCTGTCACTCTGTCC
Source organism: Tenrec ecaudatus (assembly GCF_050624435.1). NCBI lineage: Eukaryota > Metazoa > Chordata > Mammalia > Afrosoricida > Tenrecidae > Tenrec > Tenrec ecaudatus. Next base: position 12,399 of record NW_027459140.1, on the reverse strand, counting down.
CTTCTGCCCTGGTCATTGTCTCCATTGGTGCAGCTCTTGACCCATGAATAGTACAGTTCATTTTGCAGGAGCAGCAGTAGACCCATCCCTATGTGGTAGAGGTTCAAGATGGTCCATGATTTGCTCAGCAACATCTCACAAAACTCAAAAGTCATCAAGTAAATAAATCACTCTTCAAGATGTGGAAGCTGGTGAGTTCCAGATCTATATAAAGGTCAGGAATCAGTCTGTAGGTTTTTCCTCATTGATTTGTTTATAAACGCTGATGAACCAGATCATCAGGTCAGACCACAGTCCACTGCCTCACAAAGAGAAGTTGTTGAATCTCGTCAGCTAATAGGTTGCAGGGGCTGAGGAACCCAAATTGGAAGGTCAGACAGCAAGCTAATGGCTCATAGAGTGGAGGAAGCTCTCAAGTCAGGTCACACAGGCAGCTCATAGTTGCGATTCAAGGAAATGCCACATTAATTTTTTGGAAGCTGCAAATCCCTAATCCATGGGTTCATTCTGAACTGTGTGGCTGCAGGGGCTAATAAACCCAAATCAACAGCTCAGATGACAGGATAATGCCTCACTGTCTCCTCTCAAACCATGCCTGCAGGCAGTTCTCTCTCTCCCTCTTAATATGTTGGCTTCTTGGGCCAACCCAGCATCTTCCCTGCCTAGGCAAGATTAGGAAGGCTCCAGAGATCCACCCAGCAGAATTAGGCTGGGGGCGCCTTGGAGAGCATGTGGTGAAAGATGGCAAGTTCAAGAGGACCTTGCAATTAAAGTTAAGATAATTCACTCCAAAGGTGGCTGAGGAGAATTTGTCCTAAGGTTGTCAAGAGGAGCTTGTCCTAAGGTGGCCTTTAAGAGCTTAGAAAGTTGTTCTGCACTCAGTAAGGGAGATAATGTCTATGAACATTCTGATCTTGGTTCTGACTTATAGCTTCTTGTTCCTGATCCCGAGTTGTACCTTGTTCATTAATAGACCACTTTGATCTATTGAGTGTTGTGTGACCACAGCAACAGATTATCAAACCCAGAAGTGAGACAGAGTGGTGTGGAAGGATTGACTTGTTTTAGAGTTGACAAAAAGTGTTGGAGAGTTGAGGTATGTTTGACCTCCCCCATCTGCACTGTTCCCAGTACTTATTGCCACTGAAGGTACCGAGCCTCTAATAATGGTGATGCTGGTAGAAACCCTAATGCCATTTAATAACAAATAGGTCTTTATCTACCTTGTGTGATTATAAAGCTGAGCTATTTCTAGAACATTCAGATAATGTCACTGGAACTCAAAATTCTAATGTTAAGAGTGGGTGCATTATTTTCAGGCACTGGGGTCCCCAACACTCCAAAAGTGATCCTCAGGAGTGACATTGCAATTGTGAGAATATTAAAAGACAGAGAGCAGACAGCTGGACACAGGGGCTCTCTTCCCATGTCAGGCCTGAGAGAGTGAATATATTTTCCAGTGGGTATATATAATGGAGCTTACAGGTCTTTCCATAAGGCGTTCGTGTCATGCAGTTAGCATGTACATAGTTAATGGGTCATATCATAAGCGGGTAAAATTCTAAACAAGCAAGATGCTGAGTTACCATCTTGACCTAGTGTTAGTTGACTTCAAACTGGCCCTGTGCCCTCCCCAGGTGTTTGCTACATTTATGTTGGGCTGGCTCTAGAACCTGATTGCTCAGATATACAGATAACCTTCAGGCATAGTGAAGTAGCCAGGTACAGAAATGATTCCTCTACTATGGGAGCTCCTTTAAGCCTGCTCCTTAATGTGGAGCTAGCTATTGTGGGGGCACTGTATTTGACCTGGAGAATGTATTTGAAAACATTTATTTCTCAGAACACTGGAGATCTTTCTAAAATTAGGGCTAGTTTTCTCGGCTGATGGTCGTGAATGTAGAAATAAGGTAAAATATTTTTGTACCAAGTCCTCAGTTAATGACGCATTATGGAATGAACTACCACAATAGTTTTTATTATTGTTTTCCTTTTTTTACTGTAAGATATATTTTTTTAAAATCTTCAAATGGAAAATACTTCATTAAGTAGACCCCTCTTACTACAGGAACCACTGACATTCAACGATGTGGCTGTAAAGTTCACCCGGAAGGAATTGTAGCTCCTGAACTCTGCTCAGAAAACCCTATATCAGGATGTGATGTTGGAGAACTATCACAACCTGGTTTCCATTGGTGAGGAGAATTCTCAAGTCATTGACCTCGTCACTGGCTTTTCCTGTCTTATATGTTAAAAACTTTGCGGTGTTTGTGGTATTCTCAAAGAGGTAGATTCTCATTGCATTTTCTCATCCTAGGTTAGTGGGTTAGGTCTTCTACCCCTGAAAGAATGCTATTTACTTTGTTCCTTTGAACATTATTTTTCTAGAAATACAAAACTGCAGTCTTTACACACTTTACGTTAATTTTGGTGTGTCCAAGATTCTGTAATTTCCCTTAAACAGGTTATCTAATTGTCACCCCAGAAGCTTTCTCTCAATTGGAACAAGAGAACTGTGTTTGGTATTAGAAGCAAACTATAGTGGAATTTTCTCAGATGCATGGTCAAAACACCTTAAGGGGAATTGGCTGGGGTAGTTGATTGAACAGGGAGAAGGCCTCATATCTATGAAAGGTGTCAGAAAATGCATAAAAGTGTGTGCTACTTTGTATGTGAGAGTTCACTTGTCCAAGATGTTGAGGGAAGTACACCTGTAGCTCTTATGAGATTAGATTTCCATTTTCTTGTTTTACACTAAGTGTGTTTGCTTCCATAATTTTCTTTAACATTCTGAAATTTTCCCTTCTTTTATGTTTCCACTTTACTATGAAAATCTGTCTTGCACACTTCTCTCCAAACAGAGAACTCTGAATTAGTAACTGTCCTCTGAATACAGCACATTCCTCCCCTACTGAGTAAGAATGGATATCCATTTGCAGTATGCAGCACCATCTTGCATCTTGAGCTCCCACCATAAACGGGTCTCCTTTGTGCTTCCTTAGCTTCCCCCCTTGGAGTTTCTCTAAAGATTTGGTGTCCATATTCTCATTTGGTGTCCTGTTCCTTTAAAGTTTTCTTCATGCAGGTGATGTCAGTTCTTTCTGTTTTCTTAGAGAGATGGTCAATTTGCCTTCTCTGTTGGAATTCTTTAACAGACATATTTCCCCATATTTTACTCCTTTTGGTGAAATATATTTATGACTTCTGTTGTTTCCGGGTATCTAAAATCATCTTCCTAGCAAGAAAATTATCAGCTTAAAGTATACTTTAGCACTGTACCTTACATTTTTTTCTACCTGTAAGATTTTTTTAAGTTGTCTGTTCCTCCAATAATTTTTGTAAGTGGAAAGGGCATGTTTTTTTTAAATTAAGCAATGTCTGCTATATATTTCTTACTATGTAGTGTCCCTTCCTTAGGCCCACCCCTTCTTAACAGGTCCAATACACGAAAGATGACTGTTGCTGCTTCTAAAGAACATTTTTGCAGTATATTCCAATAGGTTTTATTGCTGTTATTCAAACAATGCATAGTACATTCAATATTGCTCTCTTTTCTTTTCTGTCTCTTGAGTAGCCTTTTGGTTTCCATGTGTAAGTTGCCTTTCATTTCATCCCACATCTCATCTGGTCTCTGTCATTAGTCTTTAGTCAGACTTTTATTCCTCATGTTTATTCTTTACATAGTCTCTAAGCTGTGCTCTAGCTACTTTGGCTAGCTTCTACTTGGATTTGAGCAATTTATGATCTGTTCCACAGTTAACCCCTGGGCGTGTTTTGACTTATAAGCTTCTCCACCATTTCTTTCTGTAGATGTGGTTGATTTGATTTTCATTTGTTCCATTCCGGAAAATCCATATGTGTAGTTTCCATTTCTGGTGTTTAATAAGGAATTTGCTATGAATTCATCATTAGTCTCAAAATGTTATCAGTGAACCTGTGTGTCATTTCTGTTACTAAGGTCACATTTTCCAACTACTGCTACTTTCCCCAAATTTTACACTTATCAGTGTGTATGATTGTTTGGTTGATCAATGTCAGGCTGAAAAATTCATGTGAAAATTTCAATATATATTTTTAAATATTTTATTGGGAGCTCTTATAGATATCATAACTTCCCATAGTTCAATTACATGGAGCAGTCCTGTACAATAGCTACCACAGTTTGAAAACTTTTTCTTCTTTAATTCCTTGATATCAGCTCTCCTTTATCCCTTCTCCCCTCAATTTCATTATTGTGGTGGTAAACAGAACCTGGATGAAAGTGTGAGCAGCAGCCTTATATCTGTACTCCTGACCACAGGGCTTGGAAGACCAGTTCTAGTGCTGGAAGAAAACCCCCACAAGTCCCAAAGCTAGAACTGCTAATGAGCAATCTCCAGACAGAGATTTCCCCCCAACTGCCCTCCAGGAAGATGTTAGTATACAGCTGCTACAGGTGCCTGACTTCTTGCTTCTCAGCTGAAAGATGCCTAGCTTTGAAAGCAATCAGGTTCCCTTTGTTGCTGTCACTTAAGGAATCAATTATCTCTTTCTCTCTTAAATGCCCACTGGATGGGTCCTAAAGGACTGGTGTGTAATTGAAGGGCAGAAATAAAAAGGCTTTGCATTCTTTCACCAATTTATATAATCTCAGGGCATGCAGCTCCCCCGCCTCCCACACAAACACAGGCAGACACCTAGCTACCTAACAAGGTAGGCAGGATCTTTAGCCTCGGGATCCCTGAAATAATTGGATGAGCAACTTAAGACCGGTGCTGAGGGTAGGTGGAGTGGAGTAATTGTCTCCTGAGCGGGGAGAACAATAACAACAACATGTCTGCTCTTGTCGTTAAAGCTGCTGGCAGATAGTAATTAGCCATGCGCTTGTATGAGGTATCATTAAGGTGGCACTACAATGAAAGGATAGTGTGGCGATGATATTTAACTAAGAGTATGTGACTGGGACTCTTCTCCAACTTTGTGAATGCTTCTATGTTTGCTTTAATTGGTGCACAAAACTGAATAACACTTGTACTAACTGGTCTTGCTTGCAGGCATATGAATATTAGCCTACCACTGACAAAATTATACATCAGGGAAGATATTGCAGTGTGCTTTTGGATAATGAATATGATGCCAATCTTCTTGAATTTGTCGATCTCAGCCTTATAAACCACTTGATTATCTAATTAAAAATAGCCAGTACCAGTCTATTAAAGTTGAATAATGCATACACTATCAATTTTTACCATTCCATTTTGTTTTGACAACTTGCAATTTTTCATGACAATATTGCATGTATGCCATTTTCCATTTACTAGAGGATATTAGCAGCTATTTTTTCTCATTTTCAGTCATGCCATGTCAAGCACTGAAGGTCCCCAAAGCTTTTCCTCCATCTACATCATTATGGTTGACTGTACTTTGAGGATTTAGTACTTGTTCAGTGTTATTTCATTGCCATTAAACCTGAGGGGTTCATGTTCCAGAAGTCGATCACCAGATCTTCCTCCCAGTCCCTATTTCTGGAGAATCCACTAAGACCTGTGCACCATGGGTGGTCCTGCTTGTATTTGAAACACTGGGTGGCAGTGCTTCTGGCATCACAGCAACCTGCACGCCACCACAGGACAGCACTGTAAGAGGAGTGCTGTGAGCTAAAATACAGGCTCCACAAACATAAGGAATGTGTTTCTGTACCATAATCCCTTTCATATATACCTGTAAAAATGGTTTTCTCCCAAGTAGAATATTCGCCATGCTTCGCATTCCCAACTTTATCTAGCACTTAGTTATCTTTCAGTAAAGATTGATTAAATGAATACATTTAACCTCTACCAAATGGAATTAGCAAGTCATATCACTCCTGTGGTCTATTGGTCTCATGTCTTCCTTCTGTTATGTTTGTTGTATGTATTCATGTACCTCTTTAAGCAAATATCAAACCTGTGTCCATTTATCACTTTCATATCCAACCTGATTTCTATAGTAACTATTTTTACCATTTGAATTGTTTACATGATTGTATTTCGTCCAATGGGCAATAAACATTAAGCATAGTGTTTTATTTATAGTCATAAAAGAGGGTTGTCACTAAAGATCTACTTTATATCAATGTGTATTTTATGGGGTCCATTGAAAACCAAGATATTTAAAAGAGTCAATGTTGTGTTCTTTTATAGAAATCCAGAAAGATGATGATCATTTGCTTGAGCACTTGCAGTGTGAAAGATGCATTGACAGAATGGAATGGTGCTACAAATGTAATACATATTCTCAGCATAAAAATAATTTTCCTCCAAAGGAAACTTATGAGATGTTTGGATTACATGAAAAAAATGTAAAATCAGATTTAATCATTCTGGAATTAAATCAGAACAGAAGCAACAAAATACAGAAGATGAGAAAACTTTTCTCCACAGTGAACAAGAGCAATTTAATACTGAAATGAAATTCCCTGAGTGTGAACCACCCAGGTTCATGAAGTCACAGTGCATTCAGCATCAGGAGTCTGATGAAATTGAGAAACTACACACAGGCGATAAATGTGGAACAACCTTCATTGAAGACTCTGTGTTCTATGAACACCAGATTATTGGTATACTAGATAAGACCTACGAATGCAGTCAGTGTGGGCAAATATTCAAGAAAATGTTCAAACTCAATGAACATTATCAAAAAAGTCATGAAGGACAAAAGCTAGGAAAATGCTTGCAATGTGGGAAAAATTTTCACAGTGTATCATACCTCAAGGGACATCAGGAACCTCATGTGGCAGGAATGTCCTATGTATGCAGTGAATGTGGGAAAGGCTTCACTAGGAAGAGTGATCTCACTGCTCATCAGCAAACTCATACTGGAGAGAAACCCCACATATGTGGTGAATATGGAAAAGCCTTTATCAGGAAGACTCTTCTCACTGTTCATCAGCGAACTCATACTGGAGAGAAACCCCATGTATGTGGTGAATATGGCAAAGGCTTTAGCCAGAAGAGTAAATTTACTGTTTATCAGCGAACTCATACTGGTGAGAAATCCTATGTATGTGGTCAATGTGGAAAAACCTTTCTCACGAAGAATGTTCTCACCGTTCATCAGTGAACCCATACTGGAGAGAAACCCCATGTATGTGGTGAATGTGGAAAAGCCTTTATTCGGAAGCATGCTCTCACTGTTCATCAGCGAACTCATACTGGAGAGAAACCCCATGTGTGTAGTCAATGTGGAAAAGCTTTTATCAGAAAGAGTAAAGTTACTGTTCATCAGCGAACTCATACTGGAGAAAACCCCCATGTATGTGGTGAATGTGGAAAAGGCTTTATCCAGAAGACTGCTCTCACTATTAATCAGCAAACTCATAGTGGAGAGAAACCACATAAATGTAGTGAATGTGGCAAAAGCTTCATTCGTAAAGGAAATCTCAAAACTCATATAAAAATTCACAGGAGTAAAACCCTATATATGTGGCAAAGGCTTTATCCAGAAGATTTCTCTCACTGTTCATCAGCTAATTCACACTCGGGAGAAACCCCATGTATGTCATGAATGTGGAAAAGCCTTTATCTGGATGGCTTCTCTTACTGTTCATCAGTGAACTCATACTGGAGAGAAACCCCATATATGTGATGAATGTGGAAAAGCTTTCAGCCAGACACAATGCCTTACAGCACATCAGAGATTTGACAAAAGGAAAAAAGCCCTTTGCATGAATTAAATGTGGAACATCTTATATGTGGACATCAGATCTCGTTAATCATGAGAAATTTTCAACAAGAAAAACTTTCATTGGAGTTAGTGTAACAAAGCTTTCAAAACAAAGGAAGAGGTGCTGGAGTTTGGCCTGGGCCAAGTGTGTGAACGGACAGTTGTGACTTACCATATGGGTACCCGTGTTCTGTGTTGCTGTCCCTCTACTGACATGGCCCACCATCTTGGCGACAGATGACCTTCCAGACTTCCACAGAGTGCATGTTCTTCCTCAGATGCATGAAGGTTCCCTAGACTATACACAGTAGTCCCTGGAGAAGTGCTGACAAGGTGGGGAAACCACAGCTTCTGAGAGGAAAGCCTCACTGCCTTCATTCCCTTGTCTCTGCTGAAACTGAGTTTGTGTCTGGGCTCACACTGAGTTCCCATCACTGTGTAACTTGCACAGTAATACATGGCCGTGACGTCAGGATTCACAGAGCTCAGTTTTAAATTAACCTGGTTCTGGGATGTATCCCTGGTGATGCTGACTCAGTACTGGAGAGCTAGATTATAGTTTGTGCCCCCCATTCTCCCATATTATCCCAATCCACTCCAGATCCTTTCCTGGAGCCCGGTGGACCCAGGTCACATGATAGCTGGTTAAAGACAATCTAGAGACCGCACAAGTGAGAGATAGGGTCTGTGAGGGCCTCACTAGTCCAGGGCCTGACTCTTGTACCTGCACCTGGGCCTATACAGCTGGGGATAGAGAGAAACCCAGTGAGTCATGTGCCCCGATTCTTCACTCCCAGACTTCATGTCTGACTCCCTGAACCACTCACCACCCTGAGTTGCCAGAAAGAGGAAAACCCACACATGCTTCATGTTCATGTGGATAAGATTCGTGACACCCAGAAAATGCTCTCCAGGTGAGAAGGATTATGAATTTAAGTCCTTGCATGTTGTGGTTTTATTTGGGTTCTTGTCAGGCATTTGCGTGTGGGAGGTGCATGGTATGTAAAGGTGGAAAGGGCTGAATGGGGCCCCTGCCTCTGGGACTCACACTAGAAAAGTGATGCTGGTGGAGTCCTTGAGAGAACACAGCCCTCTCTTTGAGGTCTTCACTCTACCAATCATGCGGACATCTGTGCAGATTTTAAGTTTAATGTAGCTTTACATCTATTACCATCAGAAGTACACAGATGATCTGGTGAAATTAAAGACAATCTCTATGCTTACCATGCAATGGAATCAAGACTAGGCCTACCTGAATCTTTTCATTCCTTTGACCACGTAGGGAAACAAGTATATGTCTCCCTAAAACTCCTTTCCCCTATAACATTTCAGAATATTTGGGAAAGGATAAAATACACTGCGTTATAGTCCATGTTTAATATTGGAAAAAAAGTGTTTCCTACCAACAAGGTTATTTGTGGGGAAACAGGAACCCACAGAAGTCTTAAGAAGGTCATATTTCTTCCCATGGATTAGTACCCTCTGTGGGTGATGGGTATTCTGAGCCCCCTGCTGACAGCAACCCATCACATACAGGAGAGGTGTTTCCTGGGCTTACACAGTCTTCCAACTTCTGTGGGGCACACAGTAACATTTTCTCTGGTCATAAGCATTCAGATTGTTGGTCAGGAGTGTTACCTGGAGTTGTCTCTGCAGATTTCCAAACACGGGCACTGGAGCTACCATAGTGGTCAGCACAGCAGCTCTAACTGCAGTCTGTATCCAGGCTCCTGTGGGGCCTAAGCACCCCTGCAAGTCAACTTTCTCCCTGAGGTTATTTTTACCTCTGGTCCCTCAGTGGGAAAAGCTTTAGAGGTAGAGAGTGCTACAAGTTGCAAACACTGTGAGCTGGATACAGTGAAAGGAAGTATGATCTACAGACATAGCTCTTTATACAGATTTTGATATTGAGATGTACGCCACAAAAAATACTGGTAAAGAAAATCTGGCTCAAAGACAAAGATATTCTACAGGATTTAGGCTGCCTTCTTTACAGAGGAACGGGGAAGTATTTAAATCAGGCTTCTATTCAAAATAATTGAAACTGGAACGTTTTAGTTAATTATTTGATGTTAAGGGGAAAGTTTCTAGTCAGAATTATTTTGGGGGTGGTTTTCTGTTATGTTTGATGGGAAATTTTGCAGATGTTTTTAATTGTTGAAAACAATACTCTAATGCCACTGAACTACACCTGAGAAGAATGTTGCAAATAGTATTTTGTTGCATGTTTCATGAGAAAAATATGTTCCAATACATGACAGAAAGTTTTGCACACATAGCTGCAAACGGACAGAAATTCTTGCCAGTACAATATTTCAAAAACTTTAAAATATTGAACAGGAAAGGGATTGTGATATAAACCAATAACTGAATTTACAATAAAAAATTTCATAATGAAATAGTCTATGTTTATTATTTTATTTGATTATTTGTTTTTTGCCCAAACCATCTTATAGTTAGCTGTGGTCGTCATATAATCATTTGTCAATTTCACAGGATTAAGAGTGAAGGGGTGGAGTCTAGCCAGTTAATCAGATCATAGCCAATGTGGCCTCTGTGTTGGAGTGGCCTCCTGAGGATTCTGGGAACTCCTTCATTCCTCCTTGAATGTAGGAGTCTGTCTCTCTCTGTCTCTTTCTGTTGACTTCCTGGGAGACATTGCAGCTGACAAGACATGTGGAACTATGTGAGTGCTCTCAGCTGGAGAAATCACGTGGACCCATGCGAGCGCTGAGATGCTTACAATGCCACCAGATCCAGAAGACTTCCCACCCACTGGCCTGTGCTCTTGCTGCATTTGGCATCATTGCATGTGTTTTGTGAGTCTGAAGAAGACTTTAAAAATACGTATCGGACATATGGTCTAAGATTGGACTTAAGGAATTGATCTGGACTGGGCTGGGATGTTTTCTTGATATTTGAGTTCTCTTGTACATAAAGCTATTTCTCAAGGACGTGAGTGTCTATGAATTTGTTTCTCTAGTGTACCCATAGTAACATAGATATCATATCATCCCACAGTTCCATCACATCAAGCAGGAGGAAAACATCTTTCTTGAACTTTTTAATATCGGCTCCCTTTTACCCCACCCATTGCCCCACTGTATCTCCAAGAAATCCTTGTTTGTCTTGCTGCCTCTATACATTTATCAATTCTGGGTTCGTATACTGTTAAACAGAAAGACACATAACAAAACTCAAGAGAATTACCCCCAATTGCAAAATACATCTGAGGTGAACCCAAAAGGAATTGCAAGTTGAGGAAGAAGGCAGTCCAAGTGTACTCTTCTGTCCTTCCCTGGAGTCCAGGACTGAACCAGTTGTGTTTAGGATCAATTATGTCAGTCTGGCTCCTGGGATGTGGTGACCTTGCTGGATCACTGCCTTTTCAGGGGCTTCTGTGTTCAAACATACTCTTTAGGTCTGGTGTCCTACAGCCTGCCCCTTCTACCTTTGGTTGAACACATGCTAACATTCCCCAAACTGATTGTTAAATATATTACAAGGAATACAAACGACGACGACAAAACTAACTCCCTGCCTTCCAGTAGATTCTCCCTCATAGCACAGCCCTATTTTGTCATCTTTGCTGGTGAGGAGGGAACACTGTTCTTTTAGCAGCTCAAACGAAGGATGCTTACAAAACAACATCCCTGCACTGGCCGCAAAGTGAGACTGCTGGCTGGGGGTAGTGAGACCCGTTACTGATGAGCCAGCTCCATCTCTTCTCTGTGTGTGCAAAGTACTGTTGCATGCAGTATTTGTTGGTAAACTGTGCTTTTGCTGGGGACCGCAGACAATGGTTTAACAGATTCATGCTGTTAAGTTGACCTTACATTACAATAGAGGGGGATACTATTGGAAGGAAGAAGAAGGCTATTTTTGTACATCTACCTTTAAATTGAAGCAAAGCAAGTGAAAAAATATATTTAAAAGGAAAGCTAAGTGTTGGATCGGCCCTGTGAACAGCTCACTGCTGTGGGATTGCCAAATTTGCAGGTAGGTAGCTGGGTTGGGGCCTGGGATATAATACCAGGTGTCCTTTAAATTGGTTTATCCACAGAGAGCACAGCTGTGCTCTCAATCATGCCGTCGGAGTTCACAGCACCTTCCTGTGCTTTGCTTCCCTTGCAGGTGCTGTGGCAACTCCCGGCCGAACTGTTGATACTTCAGGATCATCCCACAGAAGCCTGCAGAGACAACTGGAGGCTTGATGGTGAACCACATGGTCTGCAGAGGGAGGAGAGCTCCCACTGGTGATAATCCCTAGCTATGCCCAGCTCCTTCCTGCAGATGATTAGATCAGGCCACGTGGAGAGAGTCTCAGCACTGGGGAAACAGGAGTGCTTGGAATCTGCCAGGTGCAGGGCTAGGTGTCGGTGGAGGTGTTTCTATATTGCTTTGAGAAAGGAATCACAAAATGCCTCACCGTGCTAGTAGAAATAGGACCTGGTATTTCCAGGTTTCCGGCACTTGTCCTGCACAGGCCAGGTACCTTTCAGAACTGGTGCCCAGACTGTAGCCTGATCCACTTCTGAATGTACACTCCTCCCTGGGCCATTCATTGTAATAGAAAATTGACACCCCAGGACCACGCATAAACAGCGGATAATTCTGAGCTGTTTAGGAAACCACTGTTATAAGCACAATAAAAGTGCACTCTTCTAAAAATAATTCACAGGGTACATAAGGGACTGTAGTGGATTGGTTATACTC